>NC_042970.1:67560064-67860064 GCF_901001165.1 Salmo trutta | reverse complement strand
CTCCTAACTCCATGGGCACCGGAGCGGGGGTGCTGGAAGATGGCACCGACAGAGACCCCTCTGGACGTCCGTGGGTGACCAGCAGGTTATCCAACCGGATGGACAAATCCACCAGTTGGTCAGATGGTGGCATCCCTGATGGTGGCATCCCTGCAGGCCAGCTCACGTCGGACGTCCTCTCGTAGGCTGCATCGATAGTGGTCGATGAGGGCCCTGTCGTTCCAGCCTGCTCCGGCGGCCAAGGTCCGGAATTCCAGGGCGAATTCCTGGGCGCTCCTCGTCCCCTGCCTCAAATGGAAGAGCCTTTCCCCCGCCGCTCTACCTTCGGGTGGATGGTTGAAGACGGCCCGGAAGCGACAGGTGCACTCCTTGAAGTGGTCCAACGCCGTGTCTCCCCCTCTCCACACAGCGTTTGCCCACTCCAGCGCTCCTCCTGTAAGACAGGAGACGAGGGCAGCCACTCTCTCCCTTCTCGAGGGAGCTGGGTGCACAGTGGCCAGGTAGAGGTCCAGTTATAACAGGAATCCCTGGCACTGTGCTGCTGTCCCATCATACTCCCTGAGAAGGGAGAGACGCATCCCACTGGAATTCTCTCCGGACGGGACGGGTGGAGGCAACCCCAGTTGTACTGGTCGAGGCGCTGGAGAGACTCCCTGTCTCTCCCAGCGGTCCATAGTTTGAACAACGCGATCCATCATGGCACCAAGTTGACTTAACATTTCCAAATGTTCCTGGACGTGCTCCTCGACTCTAACCAGGGTACCTGCTCCTGCTGACTCCATGGTTTGGTGTGTAATTCTGTTCAAAGGTGTGTACGGGAGGTGAAGTCAGGTGCAGGAGAGCAGAGTGTAGTGAACAATTCCATTCCAAAATATACAGCACATAAAAACAATAGCGTGCCAAAAACACAGAACATGGCAAAAGTAAAGCGCCCAACAATAATCCACATCACAAACAAACAATTACATACAAAGACATGATGGGAAACAGAGGGCTAAATACATGTAGAATGATTAGGGAATGAAAACCAGGTGTGTATGGGACAAGACAAAACAAATGGATATATGAAAAATGGAGTGGCAATGGCCAGAAAGCCGGTAACATCGATCGCCGAACGCCGCCCGAACAAGGAGAGGAGCCGACATCGGCGGAAGTCGTGACAACAACAATTTTCATTATAACCCACATAATAATTCACATTTCCCATTGCTGCAGGATTATTTCCCTGCTGAAGCAAACTGGCTCGAATTAAAATCCTACATTTGTACACCTAAGGTGTAGTAGTATACTCTTAGAAAAAGGGTTCTTCGGCTGTCCCCATAGGATGACCCTTTTTTAATTCCAGGTAGAACCCTTTTTGGTTCCAGGTAGAACTCTTTTGGGTTCCATGTAGAACACAGTCTGGAAACGGTTCTACATTGAACTCAAAAAGGTTCTGCCTGGAGCCAAAAAGTGTTATTCGAAGGGTTCTCCATTGGGGACAGCTAAAAAAGAGTGTAGTGTTTGTTTAGTCAGGGGTTATAAAACAATACTAAAGCACCAGTAATTAGTACTTTGATGGTCTGCTCCCTAAGGATATGTCTCAGAATTGAGTACATGTTGTTGTCACATTATGCAGTCTACTGTAAAGTGATTACAGAACTACTCCAAACTCTGTTGTTTCTCCCACAACGCACCTTGTAATTTTCTGCCTGGCTTCACCCCAACAGCTTGAAGTGTCAGAGAGTAGCAGGGTTACACTGTAATTGCGATTCCAGAGTTCCGAACACAGACCCAGGTAGCAGGATAGCGGCTGTCTGGTTTGGCTGGAGGGAGGTACAGATGGAGAGGGAGGGGGCAGATGACTGGAGGGCTTGTTACAGATGACCTTGCTGGTAGAGCCTGGGAGAGGTAGAGCCTGCCTGGCTGTTCCCCACCCCTGCCTGGCCTGGCATTACATGGGGCCGTCTGTAAAGTTCCTTTTGTCTGTAGAGTTAATGCACTGTGCCTGCCTATAACTGTACTTCTGTTCATGTAAGTGCATTTGAGTATGAATACAGGTCAACACAAGTAATGTATCCTATCCACTGCACTCAAACTGTTGTGTAACATTGGTCTCCGTTCCAACATTGTAACTCAACGTTGCAGTATTGGGTGTTCTAACTTCCCGACTTCTGAAGACACAAGACCGTGTAGTAGTGTGACTGAGACAATTGGTGTTTTTCAAAATGCATACTACCGCGCTTCGAGCATGCAAATTGAAGCACGGGAGGGTCGGGTTATGGGTCCAAATCAAAGTAGCCGAAACGGAGCACGGAGGGAACTTCTCGAATGTGAAATGTTGCTTATTCGCATGTAAAATGTTGCCTGACTACAATATTTTATGTTGATGTGTTAATAAATACATGCTGTGTAAATTGTAGCATATTTACCTGCCTACGTACCATAGAACGCAAGCCAATAAGTCAGTAGGGCTAACTGGCTAGCTACTACTGTTACTACAGAAGAATTGTTGGCTAGCTACCCACAAAGAATTGACATCTACCTTGCATAATATTAGTTTTAGGTAATGTTTTATACCATCTGGTTAGCAACATTATTAAGATTCACATATACATAGCTAGCTGATAGTTATGAAGAAAAACATTTGCTTTGTGTTTATCTTTTTTTCGTCTCTATTGCCACTGTCCTGGCTGGAAGACTGTTCAGTGAATGGGTAGCTAAGTCCATAGTAAGTGAATTAGGCTAACTGGCTAGCTAGCTAATCATGCGCCGAATACAACCTTACCATGGAATGCTTACTGACAAGCCCTTAACCAACAATGCAGTTCAAGAAGAATGTAGCCACGAAGAATTGGTATCTACCCACGAAAAATGTACACCAACCTTGCATAACATTAGTTTTAGGTCATTTTTGCCTGTTTAACTAGCTGACAAGTTAGATTATTACGATTCACATATCTAGCTGATAGTTATGAAGTAAAACTTTTGCTTTGTGTATATCTTGTTTTGTCTATTGTTGCCATTGTCCTGCAGTGTGAGGGAAAACAGTAGGGGAAGTGCTTCTCAAATGTAATGTTTTATGCATTCTCCACACTCTCGTCCTCACAAGAACGTAGTCAAGAGAACGTCGTTTGAGCATGAGAATGTGGAGCATGGTAGTATGCATATCGAGAGGCACCCATTGGCTCCGATGAGTTTGGGTTTTGGGACTCGTCCTCCACACTTTCTCCTTATGTTATTGTCCTTCTATAATTGTGTTTGCCATGGTGCTCGTTTCTAATAGCAAGACTAAACAAAAGAATAATCACTCTTAGTTTGTTTCGCTCTCTCTCTCTCTCTCTCTCTCTCTCTCTCTCTCTCTCAATTCAATTTCAGTTTAAGGTCTTTGTCTCTCTCTCTGAATCTGTCAGTGTCACTGTCTTTCTTTCATTCTCTCTCTGAATCAATCATCCTTTCTCACTGTCTCTCACTCTCTCTCCCCCTCTCTCTCTCTCTCTCTCTCTCAGTCTTTTTATACCTGTGAGACTCCTCGAGGGCGTTCTGATCTGAATAAGTGTTTGTGATTAGAGTGGAGGCTGTCGGGTGGTTTAGGCTGCAGAGACGAGAGAGACAAGCGACAGTCACTTTCCAGCCTCAAATGAGTCTTGGTCTACACCCTCAGTCTGTCATGTTGAGTTTGGAACGTTGGTTGTCTTTCTTAGTGTCAACGGTTGCATCCCAAATGGCACCCTATTGTCTTTAAAGTAGGCTACACAACTTCAATGGGCCCTGGTTAAAGGTTGTGCTATATAAAGGGAATAGCATGTCATTTGGGAGGCACCCAAAGGACTGAGGAAATAGATATTGTCTTTCTATTCGTACTCTCCTCCCTGTCTTCAGTTCAGCACAACTGCCCAAGATGGTGGTGCAGATTTCTGTAGCCAAACCTTTTAAAGCAGATTATCCAGAGCTCACACAGTCACTCCTCATTCAACCTCTCCTTTGATTTTATTACCATGATGACCCACTCACACTCCCTCCACCGGGGAGGCCTCCTGGGCTGCCATCTTCCCCCCTTCCACCATGACCTTACCTGGGGCGTCTCTGAGCTGATCCCATCCCAGGCTGGATGCTTTGAAGTGGGGGGTTAGAGAGTTGATGAAGTGGAGGACTGCTTTGATCTCTCCACTGGTGTTTTTTGTTAACGTACAGAGCGGAGAGACTCTGCCAAGCCCTGCTTCCTCTTTTCGACCTGACACCTTCTAACTATCATCAACTAACACTTACTCACTCTCTCTCTCTCTCTCTCTCTCTCACACACACACACACACACACACAATGTTCGCACACATACAGGTCTGACAATTACCCCACTAATACAGTAGTTCTGTTTACTTCTCTGCCAACCAAACACCAATACAATTGTATTGACCCACTGCTGTCAGAGCTGAAGCACTTTATTACTCTCTGTGAAACTGTTTACGCTGTTTCATGATGCGATTGACTCTAGTGGTTGAGGACGGTAGAGTAATTGTGAGGAGTGCCAATACATTTTCCCTCCTCCTTGTTGACACCCCACTAACAGCTGAGGTAATAAAAACAGAAATGGCGTAGTTAAGCTAAGAGAGGAGCTGAGAGTTCTCAGGTGTGCGTGCCCACTCACAATGTGAGTTGGATCTGTACTGTAGGAGCCTACACAGTAAGTGGTTGCAGTTGAAGCTTGCCAGAGATGATAGTTGTAACGGCTGTCATAGAGAGGGGACCAAAGCGCAGCGTGTTGATTGCTCATGATGAATATTTATTTAAACTCCGAACACTAAAGAAAAAATAACAAAGCGAAAACGAACGCGCACACAGTTCTGTCAGGTACATAGACTAAACAGAAGACAACTACCCACAAACACAGGTGGAAAAAAACCCTACTTAAGTATGATCTCCAATTAGAGACAACGAGGACCAGCTGCCTCTAATTGGAGATCATCCCAAAAAACAACAACATAGAAAACTAGATCCTAAACATAGATATACAAAACATAGAAAAACACAAAACACCCCCTGTCACGCCCTGACCTACTCTACCATAGAAAAGGACATCTTACTATGGTCAGGATGTGACAATAGTGCAGTTGTTTGTTTAGAGAATGAGTTCAACAACTGGTGTCCGGGTCCCCAATGTTCCGGTGACGTGGAGGAGGAGGCTGTCAACGGCCTGGATCGACACCAGAGAGAGCGAGAGAGGGACGATTAGAGCCTCGTCTAGCCTCATATCTCCACACTGCAGATGGGGACCAGAGTGCATCGCACCTCTCAGTATGCAAGCAGGATATGCACACACAGGCAGGGATGCGGATACCCTTCTCTGAGTGGATAGAGGCAGTAACCATACGCATACTCATGAACTCTCTGACCTGCACGCACTGGAACTGTAAAGGCCACTCGGAGATAGTACACATCGTCAACAGAGGAAATACTTTCGCAGGACGATGACGATGGTCAACCTTAAACTTCATCAGCACTGTGAGATGAAGGTCACAACAACTATTTGGGGGGGGAGTGATTTCAACTCAAAGTTTTTATACAAGTGAACATCCTTTTTGGCTTGGTGCTGCCTCCAATATCACAAATGTCACACTCAATCTCTTGAAGTTGAAGACAAAATCCAAATGTCCAGCACAGGAAGCATTCAACAGACCAATCAGCTTGTCTCCTAACCCGCGTTGCGTTAACTCCCAGACTTCATCTTCCAGCTCGTCACACCCCTCAAAGAGAGGCAGCCGAAAACATTTGTTCTTTTTTCCCCCCCTTTGAGGCGTAGCCCTCTGTTAATTTCCCATGGCGTGGGCCCTTTGTTTAAAGGTCTCTAATGGAGAAGCAGATAGAGGCAGATCAGCCTCAGTGCACTCATCCAACCCAACGCAGACACCAGCAACCCAGACAGACTGACTGACTGGGGGATTTCGCCAGAGGTAGAGAGGAAATGAAGAGAGGGAAGGAGGGAGCAGAGGAGGAAATGTCTGCTGACCTGTAGAGTTAAAGTCTGGAAGGACTTGCCATGTGTTCCACTTTAGACGTTATGCTAATTACAGGGCAGAAGACGCCAGGCTGTAGACTTTCCTCTGTGGATTGATTGGTTCGTCGAACGACTGAGGGAGGGGATACTTGAGCCTGTGCCCTTGTCCTGGAGTGGCACTGGGCTGAAATGGCATCAGGACCTCTGTGCTGGCCTGTATCCATCAGTGTCTGGGATTGGGGTCCTTTCATTTCTGTTCAGGCATCATTCGCCACCCCAGCCATTAACAATGTGTTTCTCTACCACTTTGCTTTTAGCCACATTTGTGGAAAATGCAAATCACCAATGGCGCGATATTGAATCTCAAATGGGCTTTTCACCCGGGCACTGAGTATTTATGACTCCAACCCCTGGGGAAGTTATATCTCGCATTTGTCCTCTCAATTTTTGGATGAAATGGACTGTGAATCCATTGGAATACATTATTCAAGCAGAGAGTGATTTTTAGCTGGTGAAACTGAAAGGAAAAGGGGATTGATGGAAGACGAGGTTCACCGTCGGTTCAAATGTATTCACTAGAAGGTCTGTGTTGTGTGTTTTACACAGTATCTTCATTCTGTCTAATGTGGGGTCAGGGTAATGCACGGTAGGAGCTGTTTGCTATGAGAGCTGCGTTCAAGAAAGCTCTTGGACCAATTACTGGTCAAACATTCTCTAAAAGCACTGTGTCTACGTCATGACGTTTGAATTCTGTCTCATGTATGTTGATGCGTAGCATGTGCTATATGTAGGCCTATGATATGAGAGCTGCATTCCAATAGGGTGAGGGTGTTACCATTGTGTGGAGAGACGGACCAAGGCGCAGCGTGCTCTGAGTTCCACATCTTTTATTTTTTGTGAAACTTACAAAACAAAAAGGAAACAAACAACGAACCGTAACATAAGAGGTGCAGCATGCACTAACTCAAAATAAGATCCCACAAAACCCAGTGGGGAAATGGCTGCCTAAATATGATCCCCAATCAGAGACAACGATAAACATCTGCCTTTGATTGGGAACCATACCAGGCCAACATAGACATAAAACAACCTAGATAACCCACCCTAGTCACACCCCGACCTAATTATCATAGAGAATAAAAGTCTCTCTGTGGTCAGGGCGTGACAGAGGCTGCAAGTTCAGTCATGCTGTTTGGGTTATTATCTCTTAATTCAGTGGTCTTGAGCAATATAGATGCTGCGTTGAAGAAAGGTGATATGAGGCTACGTGTTTAGTAATGCTGGTCACGTACTATTTATTTAGGGAGTGCAGGGAGGCTGTTCAAAACCTCATCTGTATAAATGATGAGTAATGATCTCTGGTAGACCGTTGGTCGGTAGGACTGCTAACTCGTTGCTGTGGGCTAGAGGCCAGAGGATGTAAGTTTGCGTTGCAAATTATTCCGATGAAATGTGTCCATATGCGAGGATAGGTTTGACACACACACAGACTCTCTCCTCACAGACAGGTGAACCAACCAGAGTGGAAACGCTGTCAGCCTCCACATACTAAGTTCTAAGTGATTGTGTGCACGTCAGACTCCACGGAGAGCGTTCTAAGTGACGTTGGAAGGTGTAAGCACCGCTAATGATGTGACTGTCACGTCCCCATGCAGAGTAAATACAGGAATCATTTTAACCAAGTGTCAGAATGTCATTTACAGCCTGACAGAGTTGAATGGGGAAATCTGGGATCCATAGAAATGCAATAACGAAGTAATACTATTGAAATAGTAATGCTATTTCTATGATATCTGGGCACATCTCTACAAAACCTCTCTGAGTAGGAGTGCTGATCTAGGATTAGTTTAGCCTTTTAGATCAAAAGGAATACGATTTATAAGGACAGGTGGTGACCTGATCCTAGATCAGCGCTCCTACTCTGAGACTCTGTGGATACAGGCCCTGTGTTGCATCACTGTCCTGGAGTGACTCAGCAGAACACCTGATAACCTGGACTCATTCAGCTGAGAACAACCAGGAGGAAAAGAGAGAGCAGAGCAGTCAGATGTATCAGCACGGTGGAGCTAAGATGTTCCACACAAGCTAGCCTGAATGGCTGCCTCTCTCTCCAACCAATCTGCTTTGTTTCTACCTCGTCTTCATTCTTTCCTTTTCCTTTCACCATCCATCCTTCCTCTCTACCCCCACCATCCTTCCTTCTCTCTACCCCCACCATCCTTCCTTCTCTCTACCCCCACCATCCATCCTTCTCTCTACCCCCACCATCCTTCCTTCTCTCTACCACCACCATCCTTCCTTCTCTCTACCCCCACCATCCTTCCTTCTCTCTACCCCCACCATCCTTCCTTCTCTCTACCACCACCATCCTTCCTTCTCTCTACCCCCACCATCCTTCCTTCTCTCTACCCCCACCATCCATCCTTCTCTCTACCCCCACCATCCTTCCTTCTCTCTACCACCACCATCCTTCCTTCTCTCTACCCCCACCATCCTTCCTTCTCTCTACCACCACCATCCTTCCTTCTCTCTACCACCACCATCCTTCCTTCTCTCTACCACCACCATCCTTCCTTCTCTCTACCACCACCATCCTTCCTTCTCTCTACCACCACCATCCTTCCTTCTCTCTACCCCCACCATCCTTCCTTCTCTCTACCACCACCATCCTTCCTTCTCTCTACCACCACCATCCTTCCTTCTCTCTACCCCCACCATCCATCCTTCTCTCTACCCCCACAATCCTTCCTTCTCTCTACCACCACCATCCTTCCTTCTCTCTACCCCCACCATCCTTCCTTCTCTCTACCACCACCATCCTTCCTTCTCTCTACCACCACCATCCTTCCTTCTCTCTACCACCACCATCCTTCCTTCTCTCTACCACCACCATCCATCCTTCTCTCTACCACCACCATCCTCCTTCTCTCTACCACCACCATCCTTCCTTCTCTCTACCACCACCATCCTTCCTTCTCTCTACCCCCACCATCCATCCTTCTCTCTACCCCCACCATCCTTCCTTCTCTCTACCACCACCATCCATCCTTCTCTCTACCACCACCATCCTTCCTTCTCTCTACCACCACCATCCTTCCTTCTCTCTACCCCCACCATCCTTCCTTCTCTCTACCCCCACCATCCTTCCTTCTCTCTACCACCACCATCCTTCCTTCTCTCTACCCCCACCATCCTTCCTTCTCTCTACCCCCACCATCCTTCCTTCTCTCTACCACCACCATCCTTCCTTCTCTCTACCCCCACCATCCCTCCTTCTCTCTACCCCCACCATCCTTCCTTCTCTCTACCCCCACCAACCTTCCTTCTCTCTACCCCCACCATCCTTCCTTCTCTCTACCCCCACCATCCTTCCTTCTCTCTACCAGCACCATCCTTCCTTCTCTCTACCACCACCATCCTTCCTTCTCTCTACCACCACCATCCTTCCTCTCTACCCCCACCATCCTTCCTTCTCTCTACCACCACCATCCTTCCTTCTCTCTACCACCACCATCCTTCCTTCTCTCTACCCCCACCATCCTTCCTTCTCTCTACCCCCACCATCCTTCCTTCTCTCTACCACCACCATCCATCCTTCTCTCTACCACCACCATCCTTCCTTCTCTCTACCCCCACCATCCTTCCTTCTCTCTACCACCACCATCCTTCCTTCTCTCTACCACCACCATCCTTCCTTCTCTCTACCCCCACCATCCTTCCTTCTCTCTACCCCCACCATCCTTCCTTCTCTCTACCACCACCATCCTTCCTTCTCTCTACCACCACCATCCTTCCTTCTCTCTACCCCCACCATCCTTCCTTCTCTCTACCCCCACCATCCTTCCTTCTCTCTACCACCACCATCCTTCCTTCTCTCTACCCCACCATCCTTCCTTCTCTCTACCACCACCATCCTTCCTTCTCTCTACCACCACCATCCTTCCTTCTCTCTACCCCCACCATCCTTCCTTCTCTCTACCCCCACCATCCTTCCTCTCTACCCCCACCATCCTTCCTTCTCTCTACCCCCACCATCCTTCCTTCTCTCTACCACCACCATCCTTCCTTCTCTCTACCACCACCATCCTTCCTTCTCTCTACCACCACCATCCTTCCTTCTCTCTACCCCCACCATCCTTCCTTCTCTCTACCCCCACCATCCTTCCTTCTCTCTACCACCACCATCCTTCCTTCTCTCTACCACCACCATCCTTCCTTCTCTCTACCCCCACCATCCTTCCTTCTCTCTACCACCACCATCCTTCCTTCTCTCTACCCCCACCATCCTTCCTTCTCTCTACCCCCACCATCCTTCCTTCTCTCTACCACCACCATCCTTCCTTCTCTCTACCACCACCATCCTTCCTTCTCTCTACCACCACCATCCTTCCTTCTCTCTACCCCCACCATCCTTCCTTCTCTCTACCCCCACCAACCTTCCTTCTCTCTACCACCACCATCCTTCCTTCTCTCTACCCCCACCATCCTTCCTTCTCTCTACCACCACCATCCTTCCTTCTCTCTACCACCACCATCCTTCCTTCTCTCTACCCCCACCATCCTTCCTTCTCTCTACCCCCACCAACCTTCCTTCTCTCTACCACCACCATCCTTCCTTCTCTCTACCCCCACCATCCATCCTTCTCTCTACCCCCACCATCCTTCCTTCTCTCTACCCCCACCATCCTTCCTTCTCTCTACCACCACCATCCTTCCTTCTCTCTACCACCACCATCCTTCCTTCTCTCTACCCCCACCATCCTTCCTTCTCTCTACCCCCACCATCCTTCCTTCTCTCTACCACCACCATCCTTCCTTCTCTCTACCACCACCATCCTTCCTTCTCTCTACCACCACCATCCTTCCTTCTCTCTACCCCCACCATCCTTCCTTCTCTCTACCCCCACCAACCTTCCTTCTCTCTACCACCACCATCCTTCCTTCTCTCTACCCCCACCATCCTTCCTTCTCTCTACCACCACCATCCTTCCTTCTCTCTACCACCACCATCCTTCCTTCTCTCTACCACCACCATCCTTCCTTCTCTCTACCCCCACCATCCTTCCTTCTCTCTACCCCCACCATCCTTCCTTCTCTCTACCACCACCATCCATCCTTCTCTCTACCCCCACCATCCTTCCTTCTCTCTACCACCACCATCCATCCTTCTCTCTACCACCACCATCCTTCCTTCTCTCTACCACCACCATCCTTCTCTCTACCCCCACCATCCTTCCTTCTCTCTACCCCCACCATCCTTCCTTCTCTCTACCACCACCATCCTTCCTTCTCTCTACCACCACCATCCTTCCTTCTCTCTACCCCCACCATCCTTCCTTCTCTCTACCACCACCATCCTTCCTTCTCTCTACCCCCACCATCCTTCCTTCTCTCTACCCCCACCATCCTTCCTTCTCTCTACCACCACCATCCTTCCTTCTCTCTACCCCCACCATCCTTCCTTCTCTCTACCACCACCATCCTTCCTTCTCTCTACCACCACCATCCTTCCTTCTCTCTACCCCCACCATCCTTCCTTCTCTCTACCATCACCATCCTTCCTTCTCTCTACCCCCACCATCCTTCCTTCTCTCTACCACCACCATCCTTCCTTCTCTCTACCCCCCACCATCCTTCCTTCTCTCTACCACCACCATCCTTCCTTCTCTCTACCACCACCATCCTTCCTTCTCTCTACCCCCACCATCCTTCCTTCTCTCTAACCCCACCATCCTTCCTTCTCTCTACCCCCCACCATCCTTCCTTCTCTCTACCACCACCATCCTTCCTTCTCTCTACCCCCACCATCCTTCCTTCTCTCTACCCCCACCATCCTTCCTTCTCTCTACCACCACCATCCTTCCTTCTCTCTACCCCCACCATCCTTCCTTCTCTCTACCACCACCATCCATCCTTCTCTCTACCACCACCATCCTTCCTTCTCTCTACCCCCACCATCCTTCCTTCTCTCTACCACCACCATCCTTCCTTCTCTCTACCACCACCATCCTTCCTTCTCTCTACCCCCACCATCCTTCCTTCTCTCTACCCCCACCATCCTTCCTTCTCTCTACCACCACCATCCTTCCTTCTCTCTACCACCACCATCCTTCCTTCTCTCTACCCCCCACCATCCTTCCTTCTCTCTACCCCCACCATCCTTCCTTCTCTCTACCACCACCATCCTTCCTTCTCTCTACCCCACCATCCTTCCTTCTCTCTACCACCACCATCCTTCCTTCTCTCTACCACCACCATCCTTCCTTCTCTCTACCCCCACCATCCTTCCTTCTCTCTACCCCCACCATCCTTCCTCTCTACCCCCACCATCCTTCCTTCTCTCTACCCCCACCATCCTTCCTTCTCTCTACCACCACCATCCTTCCTTCTCTCTACCACCACCATCCTTCCTTCTCTCTACCACCACCATCCTTCCTTCTCTCTACCCCCACCATCCTTCCTTCTCTCTACCCCCACCATCCCTCCTTCTCTCTACCACCACCATCCTTCCTTCTCTCTACCACCACCATCCTTCCTTCTCTCTACCCCCACCATCCTTCCTTCTCTCTACCCCCACCATCCTTCCTTCTCTCTACCACCACCATCCTTCCTTCTCTCTACCACCACCATCCTTCCTTCTCTCTACCACCACCATCCTTCCTTCTCTCTACCCCCACCATCCTTCCTTCTCTCTACCCCCACCAACCTTCCTTCTCTCTACCACCACCATCCTTCCTTCTCTCTACCCCCACCATCCTTCCTTCTCTCTACCACCACCATCCTTCCTTCTCTCTACCACCACCATCCTTCCTTCTCTCTACCACCACCATCCTTCCTTCTCTCTACCCCCACCATCCTTCCTTCTCTCTACCCCCACCATCCTTCCTTCTCTCTACCACCACCATCCATCCTTCTCTCTACCCCCACCATCCTTCCTTCTCTCTACCACCACCATCCATCCTTCTCTCTACCACCACCATCCTTCCTTCTCTCTACCACCACCATCCTTCTCTCTACCCCCACCATCCTTCCTTCTCTCTACCCCCACCATCCTTCCTTCTCTCTACCACCACCATCCTTCCTTCTCTCTACCACCACCATCCTTCCTTCTCTCTACCCCCACCATCCTTCCTTCTCTCTACCACCACCATCCTTCCTTCTCTCTACCCCCACCATCCTTCCTTCTCTCTACCCCCACCATCCTTCCTTCTCTCTACCACCACCATCCTTCCTTCTCTCTACCCCCACCATCCTTCCTTCTCTCTACCACCACCATCCTTCCTTCTCTCTACCCCCACCAACCTTCCTTCTCTCTACCACCACCATCCTTCCTTCTCTCTACCACCACCATCCTTCCTTCTCTCTACCACCCACCATCCTTCCTTCTCTCTACCACCACCATCCTTCCTTCTCTCTACCACCACCATCCTTCCTTCTCTCTACCACCACCATCCTTCCTTCTCTCTACCACCACCATCCTTCCTTCTCTCTACCACCACCATCCTTCCTTCTCTCTACCCCCACCATCCTTCCTTCTC
The DNA here is from genome assembly GCF_901001165.1 of Salmo trutta. Lineage (NCBI taxonomy): Eukaryota > Metazoa > Chordata > Actinopteri > Salmoniformes > Salmonidae > Salmo > Salmo trutta. The sequence goes on along the minus strand of NC_042970.1, from coordinate 67,846,555 downwards.
TCTACCACCACCATCCTTCCTTCTCTCTACCCCACCATCCTTCCTTCTCTCTACCACCACCATCCTTCCTTCTCTCTACCACCACCATCCTTCCTTCTCTCTACCCCCACCATCCTTCTCTCTACCCCCACCATCCATCCTTCTCTCTACCCCCACCATCCTTCCTTCTCTCTACCCCCACCATCCTTCCTTCTCTCTACCACCACCATCCTTCCTTCTCTCTACCCCACCATCCTTCCTTCTCTCTACCACCACCATCCTTCCTTCTCTCTACCCCCACCAACCTTCCTTCTCTCTACCACCACCATCCTTCCTTCTCTCTACCCCCACCATCCTTCCTTCTCTCTACCACCACCATCCTTCCTTCTCTCTACCCCCACCATCCTTCCTTCTCTCTACCCCCACCATCCTTCCTTCTCTCTACCCCCACCAACCTTCCTTCTCTCTACCCCCACCATCCTTCCTTCTCTCTACCCCCACCATCCATCCTTCTCTCTACCCCCACCATCCTTCCTTCTCTCCTCTGCCTCCACCTTTCTTTCTCCCCTCTGCATCCACCTTTCCCCTCCCCCTGGGGATGCTGCTGACGCAGTCCTCTTGGCTGTCCTCCATGTTTCTGTGCTTAACCCCCAGGCTCATCCCCTGCTGATCCCCCTGTAGGGCACCACTACTAAATCCCCCTGGGTGTACTCTGGCTGGGCCACTGGCCAGGGAGGTATTCATGTTGGAGTCATTATTGTGCTGGTTGACACGGGAGGATGAGACAAGGTAGTGACTCTTTTGCATTGGGATGATGTCGCAGATGTCATGTCCCTGTCAATCTGGAAGTCGTTGCGTCTCAGTTGACTTGGTGCTCTCTCTTCTGTTTCCGTCTGCGCCTCTCTTTTTCTAATAAGCACATCTACTTAGGATTCATATTTCAGTCAATTTTGCTTCCGACTAATTGACCATCATTAACCCGTCAACAAACTGTAAAAAAAAAAAAAATGTTTTCTCCAAACAGTCAAATTACGTGACCGACAGAAAATACTGTCAGAGATCTGTATATAGTGACACGATGCTTATGTTTCCTCCAGAGCGATGGGACTCGTCCAAAAACAGGAAGGCAGGCGACAAGCTTAGGCCCAAAATAAGCCCATAGAAACGCATTGGACTTATTTTGGACAGATTTTGGTGAGAGTGAAACCTCTCGTTTCACCTCTTCCTCTCTGATACTATGCATGCATACAAGGACCGGACATTTTTCATTAAGAGCCTAATGGAAACATGCAACAATAGCAAGCCTATCGTCTTCCAGTCAAAAGGCTACAGCCTGTTATTGACCATGCAACTCCTGTAATGGAGCAGCTAATAAAACTAGATTTTCAAACATTTGCCCAAATGCAATTCACGGAAAACACAGTTTTAAACTTTGCATCTAATACAGTTCCATTTGACAGAGATGACAGAAATCTCAATTAGGAACATGGAAAGAGGGGGAATCTAATAGTAACTACTATGATGGGTTGCTAATATGACTAGGATTGTGCCTTTGGCTGCTGGACAACAAAATAAAGTAAATATGAAAACCAATAGAACAGAGAAGAAATGCTGGTTAATGGCATGAGGAAGTCTTTATAAAATAATTGCCTCCATGTTTCTATAGATGAATTTTGGCAAGGCTACTTTGAAGCAAGGTAAAACATGCCTCATTATTTGAAGTGAAGTAAAACGTTCAAGTTTCAAACAATTATACTGCCTCAAGTTCACATTGCAAAATGGTGGTGATGCGCTGATAGTCAACGCTAGGCATCCGAATGGCGAATGGGAGGCGTGCTTTACGAGTTGATATTGAGAAATAAAAATAGCTAATTTTTTTTAATCGTTTTTGAAATGTTTTTAACACGCGATTGCATTTAGAATTGTTATTTGTTGATCAGTGACTGGGCTTCCGAAGTCTGTTTTCACTCCGGTAAGTAGGCTATTCCTCTCCTCAAACTAGGCTATGTATGCCGTGAACGTGTGATAAATAAGATGCATGACGACTAATGAAAATACACGCACAACAATTTAATTCCACAAAATGATTATAATGAACCTAAACATTACCGGTCAAATGTATTTCAGCTGGCTAAGCGATTAACGGTTAACCTCCCTACATCTACTGAATTCCTGCTGTATGACTTGTTCTTCCCCACATCCCTCTCTTCCCACCACGATTTTTGAACACCTGCTAAAATATTCCAAAATAAAACCAGGTTATTTCTCTCCTCTCTTGTGAATATTTCGGTCTATCCCGGTGTGTTTTCTAACTGGGGATGTGAGGCTCCTCTTGGAGCTAAATGCACTTTCTCTGTTCTGTCCAGCTACTCCGTAATACGCCATGCATAACGTTACACATATAGAAGCCCTGCCAGGTGAGGTCGAACATCTTTACCTCTCCACTCAACCTAGACACACACACACACACACACACACACACACACACACACACACACACACACACACACACACACACACACACACACACACACACTCACAAACACATACACACACACACACACACAAACACACACACACACACACACACACACACACACACACACACACACACACACACACACACACACACACACACACACACACTCACAAACACATACACACACACACACACACACTCACAAACACACACACACAAACACACACACACACACACACACACAGGGTGCCCAAGATCATGTGCCTGTGTAGCACACCATCCCACATCACGTGAGAGGAGCTGGTTGGAAAATTGATTTGTTTGCTCTCTGTGATTTGACCAGGTTGACCTTCTATTGTTTCTGGCCTCCTCATCCTAAAGTATTAAAACATGTATTGTGTAACTTAATGAAGTGACATAGATGATCTGGACATGAAGTGCAAAAATGGTAATATAGTTAGCATTGACTTGCATTGGATTGGTGCCACAAATAATTAAAAGTTAGCATTTGGAACAGTGTCCAGGTAAACAAAACCAAAGCGTGAATTGCTGTCTTACCTTGTCCATAGACTGTTTACAGGGTAAGGAAACCAATATGTCATTTAGTAATTGGGGTGAAGTATCCCTTTAACCCAACCCCCTCTCTCCCTCTCTCTGTTGTGTCTGTAGGTCCTCCCTGACATGTCCACATTGCCTTAAACAGAGCAACACCTTTGACCCCTTCCTCTGCATCTCACTGCCCATTCCCCTACGGCAAACCAGGTAAGCCACACCAGTCACTGCACGTGTGTGTGTGTGTGTGCGTGTGCGTGTGTGCGTGTGCGTGTGTGTGTGTGTGTGTGTGTGTGTGTGTGTGTGTGTGTGTGTGTGCGTGTGTGTGACATGTATACTTTTTATGTTACCAGTTCTCCCTTTTTGTGACAACAAGACACAATGGAATATGATCAAGTGCTAGTGTTGTGAAAAGCAGGGTGGGCGTTTCTGACAGATACACAACAGGTTGCTTGTATAGCATATATATCGCATTGTCTCTCTCTAGCTCATAGACAGTCTATCCACAGGGCCAGTCTGATACTGATGCTATTTAACATGCTAGTTTGGTAGTAAAATATCAGAAAAGTGGTGCGTGCATATGTCAAGTCAAGTCAAATGTTATTTGTCACGTACACACGGTTAGCAGATGTTAATGCGAGTGTAGCGAAATGCTTGTGCTTCTAGTTCCAACCATGCAGTAACATCTAACAAGTAATCTAACAATTTCACAGCAACTACCTTATACACACAAGTGTAAAGGAATGAATAAGTATGTAAATATGTGGATGAGCGATGGCCAAACGGCATAGGCAAGATGCAGTAGATGGTATAGATTACAGTATATACATATGAGATGAGTAATGTAGGGTATGTAAACATTATATAAAGTGGCATTGTTTAAAGTGGTTAGTGATACATTTATTACATACATTTTTTCATTATTAAAGTGGCTAGAGATGAGTCAGTATGTTGGCAGCAGCCACTCAATGTTAGTGATGGCTGTTTAACAGTCTGATGGCCTTGAGATAGAAGCTATTTTTCAGTCTCTCGGTCCTAGCTTTGACACACCTGTACTGATCTCGCCTTCTGGATGATAGCGGGGTGAACAGGCCGTGGCTCGGGTGGTTGTTGTCTTTGATGATCTTTTTGGCCTTCCTGTGACATCGGGTGGTGTAGGTGTCCTGGAGGGCAGGTAGTTTGCCCCCGGTGATGCGTTGTGCAGACCTCACTACCCTCTGGAGAGCCTTGCGGTTGTGGGCGGAGCAGTTGCCGTACCAGGCGGTGATACAGCCCGACAGGATGCTCTCGATTGTGTAAAAGTTTGTGAGTGTTTTTGGTGACAAGCCAAATTTCTTCAGCCTCCTGAGGTTGAAGAGGCGCCGCTGCGCCTTCTTCACCACGCTGACTGTGTGGGTGGACCATTTCAGTTTGTCCGTGATGTGTACGCCGAGGAACTTAAAACTTTACACCTCCACTACTGTCCCGTCGATGTGGATAGGGGGCTGCTCCCTCTGCTGTTTCCTGGAGTCCACGATCATCTCCTTTGTTTTGTTGACATTGAGTGTAAGGTTATTTTCCTGACACCACACTCCGAGGGCCCTCACCTCCCCCCGTAGGCCGTCTCGTCATTGTTGGTAATCAAGCCAATCACTGTAGTGTCGTCTGCAAATTTGATGATTGAGTTGGAGGCGTGCATGGCCACACAGTCATGGGTGAACAGGGAGTACAGGAGAGGGCTGAGAACGCACCCTTGTGGGGACCCAGTGTTGAGGATCAGGAGATGTTGTTTCCTACCCTCACCACCTGGGGGCGGCCCGTCAGGAAGTCCAGGACCCAGTTGCACAGGGCGGGGTCGAGACCTTGGGTCTCGAGCTTAATGACGAGTTTGGAGGGTACTATGGTGTTAAATGCTGAGCTGTAGTCAATGAACAGCATTCTTACATGGGTATTCCTCTTGTCCAGATGTATTCACCCCCTTTGCTATGAAGCCCCTAAATAAGATCCGGTGCAACCAATTACTTTCATAAGTCACATAATTAGTTAAATAAAGTCCACCTGTGTGCAATCTAAGTGTCACATGATCTGTCACGTGATCTCAGTATATATACACCTGTTCTGAAAGGCCCCAGTGTCTGCAACACCACTAAGCAAGGGGCATCACCAAGCAAGCGGCACCATGGAGACCAAGGAGCTCTCCAAACAGGTCAGGGACAAAGTTGTGGAGAAGTACAGATCAGGGTTGGGTTATAAAAAAATATCCAAAACTTTGGACATCCCACAGAGCATCATTAAATCCATTATTAAAAAATGGAAAAAATATGGCACCACAACAAACCTGCCAAAAGAGGGACGCCACCAAAACTCACAGACCAGGCAAGGAGGGCATTAATCAGAGAGGCAACAAAGAGACCAAAGATAACCCTAAAGGAGCTACAAAGCTCCACAGCGGAGATTGGAGTATCTGTCCATAGGACCACTGTAAGCTGTACACTCCACAGAGCTGGGCTTTACAGAAGAGTGGCCAGAAAAAAGCCATTGCTTAAAGAAAGAAATAAGCAAACATGTTTGATGTTCGCCAAAAGGCATGTGGGAGACTCCCCAAACATATGGAAGAAGGTACTCTGGTCAGATGAGACTAAAATTGAGCTTTATGGCCATCAAGGAAAATGCAATGTCTGGCGCAAACCCAACACCTCTCATCACCCCGAGAACAACATCCCCACAGTGAAGCATGGTGGTGGCAGCATCATGCTGTGGGGATGTTTTTCATCGGCAGGGACTGGGAAACTGGTCAGAATTGAAGGGATGATGGATGGCACTAAATACAGGGAAATTCTTGAGGGAAACCTGTTTCAGTCTTCCAGAGATTTGAGACTGGGACGGAGGTTCACCAGCAGGACAATGACCCTAAGCATACTGCTAAAGCAACACTCAAGTGGTTTAAGTGGAAACATTTAAATGCCTGGAATGGTCTAGTCAAAGCCCAGACCTCAATCCAATTGAGAATCTGTGGTATGACTTAAAGATTTTTGTACAGCAGCGGAACCCATCCAACTTGAAGGAGCTGGAGCAGTTTTGTCTTGAAGAATGGGCAAAATCCCAGTGGTTCGATGTGTCAAGCTTATAGAGACATATCCCAAGAGACTTGCATCTGTATTTGCTGCAAAAGGTGGCTGTAGAAAGTATTGACTTTGGAGGGTGAATAGTTATGCACGCTCAAGTTTTCTTTTTTTGTCTTATTTCGTGTTTGTTTCACAATAAAACAAATGTTTTTCCATCTTCAAGGTGGTAGGCATGTTGTGTAAATCAAATGATTCAAACCCCCCAAAAACCCATTTTAATTCCAGGTTGTAAGGCAACAAAATAGGAAAATGCCATGGGGGTGAATACTTTCGCAAGCCACCCTATATGACCTTAATGCCAAGAGACTGACTTCATGAATCCTCATCAGTTCAAGTGAGACTCACACAGTTAGTGAATTTGGGACTCCGTTGTGCCCCCCTTTAGGAGGGATGTATTCTCTCATCTCATTGTCCTCACTTACTGATGGCATATTCCCCTTATTGCCCCGCTGTCTGCAACTGAAATCTCAGTGACGGTCGTGTCTTCTTACATCAGTAAGGGGTTAACTAACATCACTGGCTCTTACTTTATACACCGCATCTCCGTCTCTCACTCTGCTTTTTGAGCACTATGTTAGCGACGACGCATCACTTCCTGAATAATGCATGATGGGAAAGCAGGAAGCTGAGGCGTCATCAGAGCTCCTGTCTCTCTCCCAGACTTTCCTCTATTCCTCTATCCATCCCTCCATCTCTCTATCCCTCCACCCCTTCTTCCCTCAACTGAGTCACCTCAAACCTGTGGCCTCATAGCACTAAGTGCTCATCCCTTCATCCTTCCATTGCTCCACCTGTCATGCCCACATCTTCTGCACTAGCTAGCTCCTGTTGATTGTAGATAGGCATGCCGAAGCAGACACAGACAGGCTTCCTGTGGTGCTAATGCTAACACGTTAGCATCACCTTGCAGTCAAGCATGCCCAGACAGATACCCTGGAGGAGATAAGAGAACAACACAGCAAGTGTAATGTCTAGTAGCTGTCTTTGTGTGTGTGCTTGTGAAGTACTGTCTGGAACAAGTTTCTCTTTCTCTCTCCCTCTCCAGGTGTATGAATGTGACCCTGGTGTTCAGTACTAAGGGTCAGAGGTATCTACGTATTGGTCTGGCTGTGCCTCTCATCGGCTCCATCTCCTGCCTGCGTGCCATGGTTGCTGAGGAGGGCAAGACCACGCCAGACCAGGTAAGGGCTGCACACACACACACACACATGGTCAGTGGGCCAGACTTGTTAGCCTACTGAATCTAAAAGGCTCTATCCTATGTCTATGGGGTGTAAATTAATTATTCCACTCACTCACTGTAACATATAAAACCATACCATACCTCCCAGACAGAGTCTTTTTACCCGTTGTAACAGGATCATCATGGAAAGCCCTGCTGCTCTGACCGATACAGAAAAAGGGAAACCAGGCAGAGAAAGAGAGAGGGGCTAGACAGACGGAGAAAGAGGGAGGGGCTAGAACGACAGATAAAGGGAGAGGGGCTAGACAGACAGAAAGGGAGAGGGGCTAGACAGAGAAAGAGAAAGAGAAAGAGAAAGGGGCTAGACAGACAGAGAAAGAGAGAGGGGATAGACAGACAGAGAAAGAGAGAGGGGCTAGACAGACAGAGAAAGAGGGAGGGGCTAGAACGACAGATAAAGGGAGAGGGGCTAGACAGACAGAAAGGGAGAGGGGCTAGACAGAGAAAGAGAAAGAGAAAGGGGCTAGACAGACAGAGAAAGAGAGAGGGGATAGACAGACAGAGAAAGAGAGAGGGGCTAGACAGACGGAGAAAGAGGGAGGGGCTAGAACGACAGATAAAGGGAGAGGGGCTAGACAGACAGAAAGGGAGAGGGGCTAGACAGACAGAGAAAGAGAGAGGGGATAGACAGACAGAGAAAGAGAGAGGGGCTAGACAGACAGATAATGAGAGAGGGGCTAGACAGACAGATAATGAGAGAGGGGCTAGACAGACAGAAAGGGAGAGGGGCTAGACAGAGAAAGAGAAAGGGGCTAGACAGACAGAGAAAGAGAGAGGGGATAGACAGACAGAGAAAGAGAGAGGGGCTAGACAGACAGATAATGAGAGAGGGGCTAGACAGACAAAGGGAGGGGTGCTAGAAAGACAGAGAAAGGGAGAGGGGCTAGACAGACAGAGAAAGAGAGAGAGGCTAGACAGACAGGAAGGGAGAGAGGCTAGACAGACAGGAAGGGAGAGGGACTAGACAGACAGAGAAAGAGAGAGGGGCTAGACAGAGAAAGAGAGAGGGGCTAGACAGAGAAAGAGAGAGGGGCTAGACAGACAGAGAAAGGGAGAGGGGCTAGACAGACAGGAAGGGAGAGAGGCTAGACAGACAGGAAGGGAGAGGGACTAGACAGACAGAGAAAGAGAGAGGGGCTAGACAGAGAAAGAGAGGGGCTAGACAGAGAAAGAGAGAGGGGCTAGACAGACAGAGAAAGGGAGAGGGGCTAGACAGACAGGAAGGGAGAGGGACTAGACAGACAGAGAAAGAGAGAGGGGCTAGACAGACGGAGAAAGAGGGAGGGGCTAGAACGACAGATAAAGGGAGAGGGGCTAGACAGAGAAAGAGAAAGGGGCTAGACAGACAGAGAAAGAGAGAGGGGCTAGACAGACGGAGAAAGAGGGAGGGGCTAGAACGACAGATAAAGGGAGAGGGGCTAGACAGACAGAAAGGGAGAGGGGCTAGACAGAGAAAGAGAAAGAGAAAGGGGCTAGACAGACAGAGAAAGAGAGAGGGGATAGACAGACAGAGAAAGAGAGAGGGGATAGACAGACAGATAATGAGAGAGGGGCTAGACAGACAGATAATGAGAGAGGGGATAGACAGACAGAGAAAGAGAGAGGGGCTAGACAGACAGATAATGAGAGAGGGGCTAGACAGACAGATAATGAGAGAGGGGCTAGACAGACAGAAAGGGAGAGGGGCTAGACAGAGAAAGAGAAAGAGAAAGGGGCTAGACAGACAGAGAAAGAGAGAGGGGATAGACAGACAGAGAAAGAGAGAGGGGCTAGACAGACAGATAATGAGAGAGGGGCTAGACAGACAAAGGGAGGGGTGCTAGAAAGACAGAGAAAGGGAGAGGGGCTAGACAGACAGAGAAAGAGAGAGAGGCTAGACAGACAGGAAGGGAGAGAGGCTAGACAGACAGGAAGGGAGAGGGACTAGACAGACAGAGAAAGAGAGAGGGGCTAGACAGAGAAAGAGAGAGGGGCTAGACAGAGAAAGAGAGAGGGGCTAGACAGACAGAGAAAGGGAGAGGGGCTAGACAGACAGGAAGGGAGAGAGGCTAGACAGACAGGAAGGGAGAGGGACTAGACAGACAGAGAAAGAGAGAGGGGCTAGACAGAGAAAGAGAGGGGCTAGACAGAGAAAGAGAGAGGGGCTAGACAGACAGAGAAAGGGAGAGGGGCTAGACAGACAGGAAGGGAGAGGGACTAGACAGACAGAGAAAGAGAGAGGGGCTAGACAGAGAAAGAGAGAGGGGCTAGACAGACAGAGAAAGGGAGAGGGGCTAGACAGAGAAAGGGAGAGGGGCTAGACAGACAGAGAAAGAGAGAGGGGCTAGACAGACAGAGAAAGAGAGAGGGGCTAGACAGACAGAGAAAGAGAGAGGGGCTAGACAGACAGCGAAAGAGAGAGGGGCTAGACAGACAGCGAAAGAGAAAGGGGCTAGAACGTCAGAGAAAGAGAGAGGGGCTAGACAGACAGAGAAAGGGAGAGGGGCTAGACAGACAGATAAAGGGAGATGGGCTAGACATACAGATAAAGGGAAAGGGGCTAGACAAACAGATAAAGGGAAAGGGGCTAGACAGACAGAGAAAGAGAGAGGGGCTAGACAGAGAAAGAGAGAGGGGCTAGACAGACAGAGAAAGGGAGAGGGGCTACACAGACAGAGAAAGGGAGAGGGGCTAGACAGAGAAAGGGAGAGGGGCTAGACAGACAGAGAAAGAGAGAGGGGCTAGACAGACAGAGAAAGAGAGAGGGGCTAGACAGACAGAGAAAGAGAGAGGGGCTAGAATGACAGCAAAAGAGAGAGGGGCTAGACAGACAGAGAAAGGGAGAGGGGCTAGACAGACAGAGAAAGGGAGAGGGGCTAGACAGACAGAGAAAGGGAGAGGGGCTAGACAGACAGAGAAAGGGAGAGGGGCTAGACAGACAGAGAAAGGGAGAGGGGCTAGACATATAGATAAAGGGAAAGGGGCTAGACAGACAAATAAAGGGAAAGGGGCTAGACAGACAGAGAAATGGAGAGGGGCTAGACAGACAGAGAAATGGAGAGGGGCTAGACAGACAGAGAAATGAAGAGGGGCTAGACAGACAGAGAAAGAGAGAGGGGCTAGACAGACAGAGAAAGGGAGAGGAGCTAGACAGACAGAGAAAGAGAGAGGGGCTAGAATGACAGAGAAAGAGAGAGGGGCTAGACATACAGATAAAGGGAAAGGGGCTAGACAGACAGATAAAGGGAAAGGGGCTAGACAGACAGATAAAGGGAAAGGGGCTAGACAGACAGATAAAGGGAAAGGGGCTAGACAGACAGAGAAATGGAGAGGGGCTAGACAGACAGAGAAATGGAGAGGGGCTAGACAGACAGAGAAAGGGAGAGGGGCTAGACAGACAGAGACTGGAGCAGACCAGACAGATAGAATGACAGAGACTGGAGCAGACCAGACAGATAGAATGACAGAGACTGGAGCAGACCAGACAGATAGAATGACAGAGACTGGAGCAGACAAGACAGATAGAATGACAGAGACTGGAGCAGACCAGACAGATAGAATGACAGAGACTGGAGCAGACCAGACAGATAGAATGACAGAGACTGGAGCAGACAAGACAGATAGAATGACAGAGACTGGAGCAGACCAGACAGATAGAATGACAGGGACTGGAGCAGACCAGACAGATAGAATGACAGAGACTGGAGCAGACAAAACAGATAGAATGACAGAGACTGGAGCAGACCAGACAGATAGCATGACAGAGACTGGAGCAGACAAGACAGATATAATGACAGAGACTGGAGCAGACAAGACAGATATAACGACAGAGACTGGAGCAGACGAAGAGAGGGAAAGATAGGAATATTCCAGACAGAGAGAGTCTGCTGTCAGCCCCACAGCTGGGCCTAATGTCTCATAATGGTATGCGAGAAGGAGCGGGATGGGACATCACTGCCTGTCTGTCTGTTTGTTTGTGATTTGATAAAAGCTTTCTCAGAAAACAGATGTGAGGAGAGAGTAAGAAATCCTTAAAGGTCCAATGCAGCCATTTTTATCTCAATATCAAATCATTTCTGGGTAACAATTAAGCATCTTACTGTGATTGTTTTCAATTAAAATGGTCAGAAAATAACTAAAAATAGCTTCTTAGCAAAGAGCAATTTCTCAAGCAAGTGTCATGACTGACCACGAGAATCCAAATAGGTCAGATCAGGTTTGCCATGAATAACTTCAATCAGACCCCCTTTCACCCGTAGAGGGGGATGGAAAGAAATAGTGGGGATTAACAACTCACATCCAGTTGTAAATCAAGGGAGAAGATCCAGGCTCTCCCTCTACAAATTCACCAAAGGAATGTGCTTTGTCTCAACAGACCTTTTCCCGCTTAAACTCTAATATGTTCAAAAGCGTATTCCGGAACAATATTTCGAACATAGAATGTTGGGAATGGTCAGAGGCGATCTATAGAACACTAATGTAATTTTGTTTGTTATTTTGTGATGTCATTAAAAATGCTATAAAGAAAATACTGTAACTTGGAAAGTACACACACTACGTAGATTAAGTTTCCATTCTATGGGTTGTGCATGTAATATGAAAAATGATTAATGTGTTTTTGTTAAGAGAGAGATGTAATTTGAGAAGCTATAAGAGATAATTGTTTTCCATAACTTTGCACAGTGAGTAATCACAAACAAACAAACAGACAGACAGACAGAGAGCATGTCATCCTGCCGGAACCGCCCCTTTTGAGAAAAAGGTATAAATGATGGGTTAAGAAGTTAACACATTGGACTAGAAAAGCATGAAGCTGCAGCTGCAAGTTTAAAATGGTTTGAAATTTGAATCTCAAGATAAGGTGGAGACGATAAAATCACCTCCCGGACAATCACTGGTACGGCTGATTAGCTGTTCTAAGTAAAGTATCTTCGAAAGCGATTTTAAGTAGGACCATCCTGTTACTCTGCTCAAACCATTGTTTTACGCTACTCTCATCACCCCATTGGGGAACCATCGATACGGTTGGCTAGCCTATCTTCAATGAAGCATCTTCAAGAGCAAATGGAAGGAAAATCAACTCTGTAGTTCTGTTCAGGACTACACGACAAGTCACCGGATAGGAAGACAACAGTAGAAGAATTGTTGGAACCATTTCGGACAATTTCCACGGGGGACCAGTATGGAGAAACATTTTTTTTATGAAATGTATGCATTCACTACTGTAAGTCGCTCTGGATAAGAGCGTCTGCTAAATGACTAAAATGTAAAATGTAATCAGAGCCTTACGAGCATGCCCCAAAAAGGCCCAACCGCCTTTCCAAGGCTGCCCCGTTCACCGAGAGATCCCCGGTGAACCCAGGCATTTCACGTAAATACATTCATGATTTCTTGCTCAAAGCGGGCGGCGGTTCGTGTGCAAAGTATATGGTTATTGTAGGCGAGAGTAGTTTCTGAATGTGGCAGTGTTATCCATGTTGTCATTCTGCTAGGGATCTGTTTTCAGCGTATTATGTCTCCAGTCAATATCAGTGTTGTATGCGTGTTAATCCTGTGTTCCCATTTAATTAGCTAGTAAATAAATAATTAAAACCAATTTGTGTAGTACTGAATCATAAGTAAAGCTGGGGTTTTTGCAGATGCAAGGAGGTTACGACTGTTCAGAATGATATGAGGTTATGATGAATAAGTTGACTGTTTATAGATGTGATAGGTAAAGACCTTTTAGAGTTTAATTCGGGAGATTGTAACTCTTTAATTAAACACAGTTAGTTAATTAGATAAATAACAGTCTTCAGATTAATGTTATAGTCAAATCATGACATAAGAGTTTTGCTAGGACTCTCAGGGAGTTGTGGGGAGGGGTGATGTCACCAGGCAGGCGAAAAATCCATCCCACCAAAACAGACTGATATTTCAGGCAATCTTTTCTAACAGCTTTTACACTAAAAGAGCATTATCATCATTTTCAAAACGTCAGTTTTATTCCAACCCCATAGGGTGGAAAATCACATTTTTGACTGCACTGGGCCTTTAATATGTGTTTACTCGAGAAGGATCTTGAACAGACTTATAACACAAATATAGCGTGTCTACTCTGTTTGCATTGCCACATACATTCCCTGTGTGTCCTCTATAGCTTGTCTGTCTACAACTATTAGCCTGTGTGTGTGTGTGTGTGTGTGTGTGTGTGTGTGTGTGTGTGTGTGTGTGTGTGTGTGTGTGTGTGTGTGTGTGTGTGTGTGTGTGTGTGTGTGTGTGTGTGTGTGTGTGTGTGTGTGTGTGTGTGTGTGTTTGACCGCCATGCTAAGCCACTTAGCCATGTCCATGGCTGTTTATACATAAAGTCTGCTTCCGTGCTAAGTGTCTGTATGAAACAATGTACATCTCTTTAAACCATCTCCTCCTAGCTCTCTCTCTCTCTCCCTCCATCATCCCCCACCCCCCATCCAGGTGGTCCTGTCAGAGCTCTACGCCACCGGCTTCCAGCGTTCATTCTCTGACGACGACGATCTGACCAGCGTTGCCGAGAGCGATGTGGTCTATGCCTTCCAGGCTCCACCCCTCCACACACGGGGAGGCTCCATGCGAATCTCAGGTAACCATGGCTGCATCCACAGCCCCAAGTGTCTCTCTCTCTCTCTCTCTCTCTCTCTCTCTCTCTCTCTCTCTCTCTCTCTCTCTCTCTCTCTCTCTCTCTCTCTCTCTCTCTCTCGCTCAGGCTAGCCCGAAGCTATTAGGCTTCAGCACAATGGAAAGTGTTTGTTCAGACAAACACTATCGAGCTATAGGTTCTTAGCCGTTTCAATTTCTTGCCATTTCATGGACAGGTACTGTATTTCTGTCTACGTTATTAAATTCTCTCAGACAGTGTCTCTGACGGTCTTATATCTAGCTGAGGGCTTGATGTACTGAGGTAAAGGCTCGCTCTCACTCACACACACGACACACATGCACACACACATATGCTCACTCTCTCTTGGATCGTGAACGTGGATGAGATGGAGCCAGCCTTGCGTCACCTCCCTTTGAAATCAGCGCCAGGCGGCGTCAAATTAACTATTGATATGGCGAGTGCACGCATGTACGCACACACTTTTTTTCACCTGTTGACTCCTATCTAGTTGACCCGTTTCCAAAAGGAGGGTGTCTTAACTCTTATCCCTGGGGGACGCCCGATCGGGAGGGCTACGTTCAGAGCAACACACCGCTAAATTAAACCCTTACTGTGTTTTTACAACGTTCTTTAACTCCTGAAAAGGGCCACATCAATAATTCAATAATGTGCTCAAAGGGGTCATGAAAAATGTACGATCTTCAATCTCTCTCCGGGAATGATAGAACGATATCTTTATCACCTGGAGACAGAGGAGAGAAAATAATGTCCTGGTGCTAATGGAGGTGATCAGACTAAGGGTAGAGGAGAGAGGAAGAGGCACACAGGCACACACACACACCGACACACTCATTAGCACTCAAAAGCACACGTGTATACAATAACTCTATTTTTGTATATGCATTCTACTGTAAATGATGAATGAACTCCTATTACCAATGTAATGATTCAAAACCTGAACTGAGCTGATTAGACTCAACATAACATGCATTCAGTCACTGCAAGCGTCATTACTGTTTCTGACATCTCAGAACACCTCCCTGCCATCTTAACTACCCCACTGTCTCCATAACAATGGCGGGTCATTTCACAACAGCTAAACGCCCGTAACAGGTTTATTGAATAGGGCCTTCATTGCTTTAATGGAATAGATTGAATAGAAGCCTAAGTAACTGTGTGTGTGTGTGTGTGTGTGTGTGTGTGTGTGTGTGTGTGTGTGTGTGTGTGTGTGTGTGTGTGTGTGTGTGTGTGTGTGTGTGTGTGTGTGTGTGTGTGTGTTAGCTTTACAGAGCTGTGGGGAGGGAGAGGACGTGATGAGATATTGTTACATCCTATTGTTGTCTAATTGGTTAGTGTGTTCCTTATTGTGCTGGTTAAGTATCCTGTAATCATCTGTAATCATCACTCAATCAGAACCCCTGGGTGATGTGGATGTAATCAAATGAGCCATTGAAATATACATGCATTATTACGGCGCTATAATGCTGTAGTTTCAGCATCCAGTACCACATTTACCCTCTTTGTTTTATCAAACATCTGTAGAAATGTAATACTGAAGAGTGGGGCTGGGTTGATAATATATTTTAGGATGTAAGCTAGGCTGTAATGATATTTTCATGATGAGCCACAATTAATAAGGAAATTGTCCTAATTAAGAATGAATTGGTGGGACAGCTCTGTCTGCTGAGTCTGTCACAAACAATACCCAGAAATTCCTACCTCTTGTGGCTAGCCATAGAAAGATGATGTGGAACCTTGGCAGACTGTTAAAGTCTCGTTTAGATGGGCCATGTTAGAATAAGAAAGCCTGTCAGGAAACCGCTGTCATCGTCGTAAATAAACAACGGACGCTTGCGTATATGGACTAGCATTCAAACCACTGCTGTCACGGCCCATATTGACTGTATTAAGCTTGTAGTACCTCCCTCCCTCTCTTCTGCTGTTGAAATATGTATCATTATGGACACCGTTGGCTCTTTTAACCTGTGACAAGACAGGCCCTCATTTGACGGTACAAATCAGCCAGTCACGACCCACCCTCTCTCTCACTCTCTATCTCCGTCTCTCTCTCTCTCTCTCTCACATACCACACGTCCCAGCCCCCTTTGGCTGGTACGTATGTGTAGCCTGTGCGTCACTCCCCCCTTTGGGCTACAGACAGACAGTCACACAGTTGACCTCCGGCGTGGTTCAGACTCCACACCATGATTAATGGCCCTGTGTGTGTAATCTCATTTCATGTGAGTGTGTGTGTGTGTGTGTGTGTGTGTGCGTGCGGGCATGTCTGCCTGTCTGTCTGTCTCAGTGTCGTGTGTGTGTGTGTCTCATAACTCTCTCTACAACATCGGCACAAGCTGAGCCCCAGCGGGCACAGCAGAGGCACAAAGCCAATTTGCTCACCGGCTAATAAAAGTCCCAAATTGAAACGGGGAATTTGGTTAGCGAAGGAAAGGTTACCATTTCTCATGTCGGATAAGAGGAAGTAGTTCAGCGGGGGACTGGGAATCAGGCCCATTACCTCCTGGTGGGGAGTCAAAATTAGCAGAGCCTAAGAAATTTGTTGAAAACATTAGGAGAGGGAGGGGGAGCGGGAGAGAGAGTGAGAGAGAGAGGAATAAAATACACACTGGCTGGTAGAACAAAGGCATGCGTTTGTGTCGCACTGGCAGAAGAGAAAGACAAATGTAACTTTAGGTGAGATGTTTTTAGGCGGAAGTCATAGTCTATTTCAAGAGATGGATTTTATGGATGGGTGTTTTGCTCTGGAGGAATAGTCTCCACCGTTTCATGGTTCTGAATTTCTGTTGAGTTTTCATATTAGAAGTTATTAGTGTCACGACTTCCGCCGAAGTCGGTTCCTCTCCTTGTTCGGGCGGCGTTCGGCGGTCGACGTCACCGGTCTTCTAGCCATCGCCGATCCACTTTTCATTTTCCATTTGTTTTGTCTTTGTTTTCTACACACCTGGTTTCTATTCCCCAATTACATGTTAATTATTTAACCCTCTGTTTCCCACATGTTAGTGTGCGTGTTTATTGATTGTTCATGGGGGTACTTGTCGGCTGGTTATGTTGCCGGGTTATGTATTTACGCCCGTTATTTTCGAGTGACCGGTATTTTCTCAGCACTTTGAGTATTGTCTGTATACTGGTGCTGTCGTGGAATTAAATACCTTGTACACTCATTTCTGCTCTCCTGCGCCTGATTCACTGCACCAGTTACCCACCACCTGACAACTGGAAACCACAGGAAGACATTCTTAGGGATATTGGATCAACTCTTCTCCTTCATATACTGTAGTAATGAGATTTGTTATTTGGGAAAACAGTGTTGTATTGCTAGCCATGGAGTCAAGCGCTCATGATAGAAAACACACAAAAAAATCAAGGAAACTTTATACAGATATGACAATATCCGATTTCATCTCTCAACAGAACATATATGTCCGTTGTCTATTACAGTACATAAATGCCTTCAGCTTGAGGAAATCTCTGAAACTTTCCTACCAACTTTTTTAGACACTCTTACTTTACAAAAGGCCTGTTGTCCCTGAGGTAATCAAAGAGTCTATCAAGCTCTAGAGACAGAGTTGTCTGTTTGGCGAGGTCGGAGAATCAGGGCTGAGAGAGGGTTTGTGTGAAAGAAGAGGTGCCCTCTGGGAAAGGTGGCGAAGCAGGGACATATCCACCCAGATAAAGGAATCTGTCAGTGGACACAGACACAAACACACACACACACACACACAGTCTCTCACTCTTTCTCCACCACTGTATTCAGTATTCATCTCCCTTCACAATGGACAGAGGGGTTCTATGGAAAGCAACTCAGGTAGAATCTCAGTGTGAGTTTCCTTTCATCCTATCAAAATGCTAAAAGCTATTGACTGGAGACACGGTTGGGGTTGAATGTTGTGTAGGTCTGAGGTGTTTGTCTGAGCAGCGGAGGATGCATAAGCACTTACACAGAGCCCATTAGCTCTGCCTTTAGTGAGCACATTTTATTGTTATTGTATTGTTAAATATTCACACACTCAAGGCAAGCATCTTTAAACCAACACACACACACACACACACACACACACACACACACACACACACACACACACACACACACACACACACACACAGGTTGTGGATGTATCTGCTAATGGGTGGTGAAGAGAATGCTGAGAAAAAGCCCCAGCTGTACTCTATGGCTCTGCCCACATATCTCCATCTGCTTTTACAAGGCAGTTTTTCAATGATTGATGATGAGCTGTTTAAACCCATCGTCAGAAGTACTTCTAGAAATACTGTAGTTTGAAAGACGAATGGGAACCATTTGTTTCACGTTAAAGTTTGTGTTTGATTGTGACATTGTGTACACATGCACCATGTCACCATGTTACATTGTATTTACAAAAGTATGAGGACACGCCTTCAAATTAGTGGATTCGGCTTTTTCAGCCACACTCATTGCTGACAGGTGTATAACATCAAGCACACAGCCATGCAATCTCCATAGACAAACATTGGCAGTAGAATGGCCTTACTGAAGAGCTCAGTGACACCGTCATAGGATCCCACTTTTCCAACAAGTCAGTTCGTCAAATTTCTGCCCTGTTAGAGCTGGCCCGGTCAACTGTAAGTGCTGTTATTGTGAAGTGGAAACATCTACGAGCAACAACAGCTCAGCCGCAAAGTGGTAGGCCACACAAGCTCACAGAACGGGACCGCCAAGTGCTGAAGCGCATAGTGCCTAAAAATGGTCTGTCCTCGGTTGCATCACTCACTACCGAGTTCCAAACTGCCTCTGCAAGCAATGTCAGCACAAGAACGCTTTGTCAGGAGATTCATAAACTGGGTTTTCCATGGCCAAGCAGCCGCACACAAGCCTAAGATCAACATGCGCAATGCCAAGCGTCGGCTGGGGTAGTGTAAAGTTCGCCGCCATTGGACTTTGGAGCAGTGGAAACGCATTCTCTGGAGTGATGAATCACGCTGTTTTTCATGGTTCGGGCTAGGCCCCTTAGTTCAAATGACGGGATTTCTTAACGCTACAGAATACGATGACATTCTAGACAATTCTGTGCTTCCAACTTTGTGGCAACAATTTGGGGAAGGTCCTTTCCTGTTTCAGCATGACAATGGCCCCATGCACAAAGCAAGGTCCATACAAAAATGGGTTGTCGAGATCAGTGTGGAAGATCTTGACTGGACTGCACAGAGCCCTGACCTCAACCCCATTGAACACATTTGGGATGAATTGGAATACTGTGAGCCAGGTCTAATTGCCCAATATTAGTGCCCGACCTCACTAATGCTCTTGTGGCTGAATGGAAGCAAGTCCCCACAGCAATGTTCCAACATCTAGTGGAAAGCCTTCCCAGAAGAGTGGAGGCTGTTATAGCAGCAAAGGGGGGACCAACTCCATATTAATTCCCATGTACACTACTGTTCAAAAGTTTGGGGTCACTTAGAAATGTCCTTGTTTTTGAAAGAAAAGCACATTTTTTGCCCATTTAAAATAACATCAAATTGATCAGAAATACAGTGTAGACATTGTTAATGTTGTAAATGACTATTGTAGCTGGAAACGGTTGATTTTGAATGGGAATCTACATAGTCGTACAGAGGCCCATTATCAACAACCATCAATCCTGTGTTCCAATGGCACATTGTGTTAGCTAATCCAAGTTTATCATTTTAAAAGGCTAATTGATCATTAGAAAAGCCTTTTGAAATTATGTTAAAACATTATTTGACTACCACCATTGATTTCTGAATGCTAGAGTTGCTATGCCAACCAGCTTTTAAGAAATGGAGTTCGCATTAAGCAGTCACTTCTAAACCTAAAAGGGGACAACTTCTACATGTTATGCAGCGAAAACAGCCAAATATATCCAAATCGATGTAAGTAACCACATTGTGGGACTGTTAAAATACATAAATCATGACGGATTTGACAAATATTCACTTTGTTCCATTAGATTTGTTGAATGTGCGCCAGTCTGGTCAATGAAACGTCTGTGTTCCATTGATTCCTTTGACGCATCTATTGGGACACCCGAAGAACCCCTTTGGAGCCCTTTTTTCGAAGAGTGTATTGATAGACAGTCTTTTAGCTGTTAGCAGCATGGCTGTGGTGTTTCATCTCTGGCAGTGATATACTGTTACGTCAACAAAATTGCTTCAGAAACATGAGTTAATTGATTTCCTCATCGTTATGGTTTACTTCTGAGTAAACATCCTGAGTAATGTCATGGCATATTTTACACAAGCCAATCAGAGATAGGCAGGATGGGGAGATGGCCATTTAGAAAGAGGGAGGGAACAGGTTTCAAGTCAGTGAAGACCCCATCCATGTGAATATACCAGTTATGTAGTTGTGGTTTTAGACTCTAGGTATACACCCACAGAGGATGCAACAGCCTGACCACAACCACATACCAACATTCCATCAGTGAGCTAGCTCTTCCTCTGCTTGTCTTACAGCCTCTATAATCTCTGACTGTCTGTCGTATAATTTACTGGATTTTAGACCCAAGACTCTGTTTCCTTTTTTTTTTACTTATCCACTATAGATGGCACAGATAAATAACTTATCAAGATATATGTTGCCTTGATACCGGGAGGCAACCGTGGAATCAACCATAGGGGTCGGAGGTCTTCGGGGACCTGCTGTGGCGGTGATGAGATGCAGGTTTGGTATCCGGCGAGGGGGAGCAGGTGTGGCGGTGATGAGATGCAGGTTTGGGATCCGGTGAGGGGGACCTGCTGTGGCGGTGATGAGATGCAGGTTTGGTATCCGGCGAGGGGGAGCAGGTGTGGCGGTGATGAGATGCAGGTTTGGGATCCGGTGAGGGGGACCTGCTGTGGCGGTGATGAGATGCAGGTTTGGTATCCGGCGAGGGGGAGCAGGTGTGGCGGTGATGAGATGCAGGTTTGGGATCCGGTGAGGGGGACCTGCTGTGGCGGTGATGAGATGCAGGTTTGGTATCCGGCGAGGGGGAGCAGGTGTGGCGGTGATGAGATGCAGGTTTGGGATCCGGTGAGGGGGACCTGCTGTGGCGGTGATGAGATGCAGGTTTGGTATCCGGCGAGGGGGAGCAGGTGTGGCGGTGATGAGATGCAGGTTTGGGATCCGGCGAGGGGGACCTGCTGTGGCGGTGATGAGATGCAGGTTTGGTATCCGGCGAGGGGGACCTGCAGTGGCGGTGATGAGATGCAGGTTTGGGATCCGGCGAGGGGGAGCAGGTGTGGCAGGTCTATCTCTCTCTCTCTCTCTCCCTCCCTGCTGTTTTCCTCCATCTGTCATTTATCCAAGCAGCAGACAACTCAGGTGTCCTCTGGTCACCTGTGGTGATGGCAACCAGACAGAGGAAATGTCGGGACGTCTGTCATGTCTAGGGCTTGTCCCCTCTCCCGCCCTCCGCCGGACCCCTCTACCCCCTGGGTATTTTTAGCACAGAGTGTGGACAGAGTTAACAGGGGTCACTTGTCTAGGTGACAAACCAAGATGGCTAACCTTGTAGGAGCAGAAAAGCATTTGAAAAGGATTTTGTGATATTTACTAGTACACAGTAATAATTGATTTAGGTTGAGCATTCAATTCAGCAGTCACAGGCACAACAACCAGCTGGAATTGTATGATCAGACTAAACTGAAGCAGCTCTGTATGTGCTGTAGCCTGCAGGCTCGCCAGATAACAACAGCTTTATGCCTATAACCTATATTCACAAATAGGTTGTAAACCCACTTTTATTTTTCTACTGACATCTCAAAAGTATTATGTTTTAATCCCCCTGTCATAGAAGAGACTAGTATGTCAAGTCATTGTCAATGAGCCAATATTCATATATTCCCACGATCTTGTCAGACAGAGATAATCGAGTCGTCATCCGGCATGATGGTACTTCAGGGAACACAGTTTTAAATAAGGGTCTGATATTAAAACTAGCTTAAAGGAGTGAAGCAAAAAAAGTAGGCCTGAGTAACTGCGGTGAAGAAGTAGATCCCTGGGGGTTACTGTAAAAAAAAAAATCATGATTAGAGCCGTAGTTATTTTGGTGTTCATTACAATACGTATCCCTCCTCCTATGTGAATGTGAGACAGGTGCTGCGGGTGCGCTGGTGCAGTGTGCTACAGTGTTCCAATGTCCTCGTGCGACCACCCTGCATCCCTACAACTTCTATACTGAACAAAAATATAAACCAAACATGTAATAATTTCAACGATTTTACAGTTCATATAATGAAATCAATCTATTGAAATATATTCATTAGGCCCTAATCTATGGATTTCACATGACTGGGCAGGGGCGCAGCCATAGGTGGGCCTGGGAGGGCATACCCACTGGGGAGCCAGGCCTAGCCAGTCAAAATGAGTTTTTCCCCACAAAAGGGATTTCTTACAGACAGAAATAGTCCTCAGTTTCATCAGCTGTCCGGGTGGCTGTTTTCAGACGATACCGTAGCTGAGGAATCCGGAGGTCCTGGGCTGGTGTGGTAGGGTGTGAGGCCGGTAGGGGTATGGCCATATTCTCTAAAATGGCGTTGGAGGTGGTTTATGGTAGAGAAATTAACATTACATTCTCTGGCAACAGCTTTGGTGGACATTCCTGCAGTCAGCATGCCAATTGCACACTCCCTCAAAACTTGAGACATCTGTAGCATTGTGTTGTGTGATAAAACTGCACATTTTAGAGTGGCCTTTTATTGTCCCCAGCACAAGGTGCTCCTGTGTAATGAGCATGCTGTTTAATCAGCTTCTTGATATGCCACACCTGTCAGGTGGATGGATTATTTGGGAAAAGGAGAAATGCTCACTAACAGGGATGTAAACAAATTTGTGCACAACATTTGAGAGAAAATAAGCTTTTTGTGTTTATGGAACATATCTTGGATCTTTAATTTTAAGCTCATGAAACATGGGACCAACACTTTACATGTTGTGTTTATATTTTTGAATCAGAACAACAGTTTTCAGCTGTGCTAACATAATTGCAAAAGGGGTTTCTAATGATCAATTAGCCTTTTAAAATGATCAACTTGGATAAGCTAACACAATGTGACATTGGAACACAGGAGTGATGGTTGTTGATAATGGGCCTCAGTACGCTTATATAGCTATTCCATTCAAAATCAGCCGTTTCCAGCTACAATAGTCATTTACAACATTAACAATGTCTACACTGTATTTCTGATCAATTTGATGTTATTTTAACAAAAAATGTGCCTTTCTTTCAAAAACAAGGAAATATCTGTGACCCCAAACTTTTGAACGGTAGTGTATATCAACTCTAGACACTGATTTTGTTCACCGCAGTATTGATGCAATGAAGATAATTAGGTAAGAACCAAAGCATCAATGGAATATTGGAGTAGGTAAGCCCCAAAGCATCAATGGAATAGCTAAAGAGAGAGAGATAATTGTAGTGTGTGTGTCTGTAGGAAAAAATTCTAGTGAAATAGTAGGTCTAAAAAGAGAGGGGGGCGGAGAAAGAGAGCAATAGAGAGACAGAAGTAGGGAGGGAGATGTGAGAGTGAGACAATTGTAATTAAACAGCTCAGTCCCTGAAGAGACACTGCAGCGACGCTCCCCTTCTACTAGCACTGCTCTCCCACTCTCTCCTCCTTGTCTCTCTCTCCCTCTCTCCCTCTATATATCCCTCTCTCCTGGCTGGCTGAGATAGAAGGAATGAGGGAGAGGGTGTGAGAATGAGAGTCTGGCATGGGGTTCTCCCCTCAGACCCTGTCTGGAAGATACAGCAGCCAGACAGACAGACCGACCCGTACTCCTCACCGACTCAGCTATCCCAACAGAGCACTGCTTTCCTGAGTAATTTCAGGAAATAGAAGTGTAGGTTTTGTATATGTTTAAAATAGCATACTTGTATTGTCTAGTGGGAGAAGTACGCTTTTGTGTCCTTGGTATTTAGTTATTTGCTTATGCTCCTTATAGTCGTGGTAACAGGCTAGCCTTTCTGTGTGGATTGAAATGAAACTGGCTTTGGCCTTTCGGTGCCTTTTATCTTCCCAGTGGGGAATTCAATGTCAGAGATGGGGGGGTGAGAGAGAGCGAGAGAGAGAATGGTTAGGTAGCAGTCAAAAGGGCAGACAGGAATGACACAGGGTGTCAAAACAGCCTCCACATGATTTACTATCCGATGGTTGAGAGGAATCAACTAAGCCAAAAGCTATTTCAATTTATCTTGTAAAATGGAATACTTGATTATTCACTCATTTAGTCTTACTCACCAAAGGCCATGCACTGGTGAATACAATTGAAGTGGGAAGTTTACATACACTTAGGTTGGAGTCATTAAAACTCGTTTTTCAACCACACCCACAAATTTCTTGTTAACAAACTATCGTTTTGGCAAGTCGGTTAGGACATCTACTTTGTGCATGACACAAGTCATTTTTCCAACAATTGTTTACAGACAGATTATTTCACTTATAATTCACTGTATCACAATTCCAGTGGGTCAGAAGTTTACATACACTAAGTGGACTGTGCCTTTAAACAGCTTGGAAAATTCCAGAAAATATCATGGCTTTAGAAGCTTCTGATAGGCTAATTGGCATAATTTGAGTCAATTGGAGGTTTACCTGTGGATGTGTTTGAAGGCCTACCTTCAAACTCAGTGCCTCTTTGCTTGACATCATGGGAAAATCAAAAGAAATCAGCCAAGACCTCAGAAAAAAAATTGTAGACCTCCACAAGTCTGGTTCATCCTTGGGAGCAATTTCCAAACACCTGAAGGTACCACGTTCATATGTACAAACAATTGAACGCAAGTATAAACACCATGGGACCACACAGCCGTCATACCGCTCAGGAAGGAGACGCGTTCTGTCTCCTAGTGATGAACGTACTTTGATTGCGAAAAGTGCAAATCAATCCCAGAACAACAGCAAAGGACCTTGTGAAGATGCTGTAAAAAACAGGTACAAAAGTATCTATATCCACAGTAAAACGAGTCCTATATCGACATAACCTGAAAGGCCGCTCAGCAAGGAAGAAGCCACTGCTCCAAAACCGCCATAGAAAAGCCAGACTACGGTTTGCAACTGCACATGGGGACAAAGATCGTACTTTTTGGAGCAATGTCTGATGAGGTCTGATGAAACAAAAATAGAATTGTTTGGCCATAATGACCATCGTTATGTTTGGAGGAAAAGGGGGAGGCTTGTAAGCCGAAGAACACCATCCCAACCGTGAAGCACGGGGGTGGCAGCATCATGTTGTGGGGGTGCTTTGCTGCAGGAGGGACTGGTGCACTTCACAAAATAGGTGGCATCATGAGGATGGAAAATTTTGTGTATATATTGAAGCAACATCTGAAGACATCAGTCAGGAAGTTAAAGCTTGGTCACAAATGGGTCTTCCAAATGGACAATGACCCCAAGCATACTTCCAAAGTTGTTGCAAAATGGCTTAAGGACAACAAAGTCAAGGTATTGGAGTGGCCATCACAAAGCCCTGACCTCAATCCTATAGACAATTTGTGGGCAGAACTGAAAAGGCGTGTGCGAGCAAGGAGGCCTACAAACCTGACTCAGTTACACCAGCTCTGTCAGGAGGAATGGGACAAAATTCACCCAACTTATTGTGGGACGCTTGTGGAAGGCTCCCTGAAATGTTTGACCCAACAATTTAAAGGCAATGCTACCAAATACTAATTGAGTGTATGTAAACTTCTGACCCACTGGGAATGTGATGAAAGGAATAAAAGCTGAAATAAATCATTCCCTCTACTATTATTCTGACATTTCACATTCTTAAAATAAAGTGGTGATCCTAACTGACCTAAGACAGGGAATTTTTACTAGGATTAAATGTCAGGAATTGTGAAAAACTGAGTTTAAATGAATTTGGCTAAGGTGTATGTAAACTTCCGACATCAACTGTACATCCGTTGATACTCAAGTGGTGGCCTTTTCTCTGGCAGCTTCGATATCTGAGTTGACATGATACGATGTTACAGTACACTTCCTGTGCTCCTGAATGATTAGAGTTTCTCAGTACATGCACCGCTGTGTGTGTGAGTACATGTTTACGTGTGTGTGTGACACATTTCAACAGCGACAGTGATTAATTGTTCGGCGGCGTTGAACAAGTGTGTTTAATTAAATCCTCAGATAATGTAAACATTTACAATGTTTACATTGCCTGGGAGACAGAGATTCCGCCTCCTACACACTCCCCCTGTAGCTATTACCTACGGTTAATCAATGTGTACATGTCGTAACAGATGTCAATTTTACAATGCCACCCTTTGGGTAAATCAAAATCGTTGCTCCATTGTATAATGATTTTCACTTAATACGGTTTGTTTTCACAGTTGTGGGTGGTGTCATTTTGAGTCATTGAGACCTCATAGAACCCCTCTTGAGCACACTCTGGCACAAGCTATCCCCGTTATGTGTACGACCTTGTGTCTGAGCTCAACTTTGACCTCTCTCTTGACCCGTGTCTAACCTTTAACCTCTCTCTCCTTTCTCAGGCTACCACCACAGCCTCCCATCCTCGCCGTACACCTCAGGGCCAGAGGGTCAAAGGTTACCCCCATCGACCACTCTGTCCTCAGAGTTTCTGAACCACGGTGGTTCCACCAAGGTCCTCCTCGTAATCTGCAACACGGCAGGCTCTGGCCAACAGGCTGTCAGGTGAGTCAGGTTTGGTTGATTGGGTGGCTGGGTGGGTGGGTGGGAGGGAGTCTGGATTGGTTGATTGGGTCGGAATCTTGATTGGGTGGGATGGAGGGAGGCCATTTTGAAAATATGAGGTATTAGGTGTGAATCAAACAAGCCTTTTTAGTTTATAGCGAAACAGTATCTCATGGGTGAACAGAGGAGTTCTGATGAACGATATGCACCAGCAGTTTGAACAGAGTGTATTTTATAAGGGCAAAAGCTCTGCTCTCTCTTTACTTGTTCCAGCTGTAATGAGTACCCACTGGGCCCAAGGGGACGTGCTCCAAGTTCCATTTTCCAGTTCACATTACACAGGTTGCGTTTACACAGGCAGAACAATTCGGAAATTTTTCCACTAATTGGTATTTTGACCAATCAGATCAGCTTTTTTGCCAATACCTGGGCAAAATATCAAAATTGGGCTGATATATGTCATAATTGTTTTACATCTTTTAAAACATGTATTTTTTCCTACTGAGAATCAAAGGGAGCATCGCTCCTGAGAGAAACCAAATACTGTAAATCCCAGTAAACCGCTTTGAATTATTCAATGTCTATGAGAGAGAGAGAGAGAGAGAGAGAGAGAGAGAGAGAGAGACTGCATGCAGAATTCTGCTAAAATATCCCCCTTTACAACGTAAAACACCAAATAACACACGCAGAGCAGAATTAGGCCAATACCCGCTAATGATCAAAATCTAAACCTACAGAGAGATGAACCTGGAGAAGAGTCCCCTAAGCAAGCTGGTCCTGGGGCTCTGTTCACAAACACAAACACACCCCACAGAGCCCCAGGACCGCAACACAATTAGACCCAACCAAATCATGAGAAAACAAAAAGATAATTACTTTACACATTAGAAAGAATTAACAAAAAAACTGTGCAAATTAGAGTTCTATTTGGCCCTAAACAGAGAGTACACAGTGGCAGAATACCTGACCACTGTGACTGACCCAAACTTAAGGAAAGCTTTGACTCTGTACAGACTCAGTGACCATAGCCTTGCAATTGAGAAAGGCCGCCATAGGCAGACCTGGCTCTCAAGAGAAGACCTGCTACTGTATGTGCACACTGCCCACAAAATGAGGTGGAAACTGAGCTGCACTTCCTACCCTCCTGCTCAATGTTATGACCATATTAGAGACACATATTTCCCTCAGATTACACAGATCCACAAAGAATTTAAAAACAAACCCGATTTTGATAAACACCCATATGTACTGGGTGAAATACCACAGTGTGCCATCAAAGCAGCAAGATTTGTGACCTGTTGCCACAAGAAAAGGGCAACCAGTGAAGAACAAACACCATTGTAAATTCAGCCCATATTTATGTTTATTTATTTTCACTTTTGTATTTTAACTATTTGCACATCATTACAACACTGTATATAGACATAATATGACATTTTAAATGTCTTTATTATTTTGGAACTTCTGGGAGTGTAATGTTTACTGTTCATTTTTATTGTTTATTTCACTTTTGTTTATTATCTATTTCACTTGCTTTGGCAATGTTAACATGTGTTTCCTATGCCAATAACGCCCTTAATTTGAATTGAGAGAGAGAGAGAGAGAGGTAATACTCACTCCAGCCATCTGCCCACTATTGGCCCATGCCTGTCAATCCAAAAGTCATTTTGAGTTTTGTATGCTGTCATATACTGTCTGTCTGCTCCCTCCTCCACACACTCCTCTTGAGTGTGTATGCTCATTTGTGCACATACGTGTGTGTGTACGGGGAAACAGAGGAAGGATATTCCCATGGTCAGCTTGTTAATGTCAGGAGGATATTTGAGTACCTGTGGAGGCCCCATCTCAGCGGCGTGTGTCTCTGTTTCACCCCATGGGGAGACTGGCGGTCTGTTTATGCCCCCTGACTGGCACATGTCAACTGTGGTTGGCTCAGATTGCTGCCTGTTTGACAGAAACCTTCTCTCTCTCTTTCCCCCCTAACTGTCTTTACAACAGAGGAAAAGCCTACAGATCATAACCACATAATGGTGTTAACGGCTGATATTGGGCCAGTTTCACAGACATAGATTAAGCTCAGTCCTGGACTAAAATGCAATAGAGATTCTCCAGTAATGTGTCCAGGTAACCAGCCCATTGAGTAGTTACAGTTGAAGTCGGAAGTTTACATTCACTTAGGTTGGAGTCATTAAAACTCGTAATTTCAACCACTCCACACATTTCTTGTTAACAAACTATAGTTTTGGCAAGTCGGTTAGGACATCTACTTTGTGCATGACACAAGTAATTTTTCCAACAATTGTTTACAGACAGATTATTTCACTTATAATTCACTGTATCACAATTCCAGTGGGTCAGAAGTTTACATACACTAAGTTGACTGTGCCTTTAAACAGCTTGGAAAATTCCAGAAAGTGTCATGGTTTTAGAAGCTTCTAATAGGCTAATTGGCGTAATTTGAGTCAATTGGAGGTGTACCTGTGGATGTATTTCAAGGCCTACCTTCAAACTCAGTGTCTTTTTGCTTGACATCATGGGAAAATCAAAAGAAATCAGCCAAGACCTCAGAAAAAAAAATGTAGACCTCCACAAGTCTGGTTCATCCTTGGGAGCAATTTCCAAACGCTTGAAGGTACCACGTTCATATGTACAAACAATTGTACGCAAGTATAAACACCATGGGACCACGCAGCCGTCATACCGCTCAGGAAGGAGACGCGTTCTGTCTCCTAGAGATGAACGTACTTTGGTGCGAAAAGTGCAAATCAATCCCAGAACAACAGCAAAGGACCTTGTGAAGATGCTGTAGGTAACAGGTACAAAAGTATCTATATCCACAGTAAAACAAGTCCTATATTGACATAACCTGAAACGCCTCTCAGCAAGGAAGAAGCCACTGCTCCAAAACCGCCATAGAAAAGCCAGACTACGGTTTGCAACTGCACATGGGGACAAAGATCATACTTTTTGGAGCAATATCTGATGAGGTCTGATGAAACAAAAATAGAACTGTTTGGCCATAATGACCATCATTATGTTTGGAGGAAAAAGGGGGAGGCTTGCAAGCCGAAGAACACCATCCCAACTGTGAAGCACGGGGGTGGCAGCATCATGTTGTGGGGGTGCTTTGCTGCAGGAGGGACTGATGCACTTCAAAAAATAGATGGCATTATGAGGAAGGAAAATGTTGTGGACATATTGAAGCAACGTCTCAAGACATCAGTCAGGAAGTTAAAGCTTGGTCACAAATGGGTCTTCCAAATGGACAATGACCCCAAGCATACTTCCAAAGTTGAGGATATTCCCCCTGGGCTCACCTTGTGTCTAATAGAACGTTTGAATGGATGATGATCATAGATGTCTTTGGGGTAGAGTTTGAGCCTTGGGCAAGACT
This sequence comes from Salmo trutta, assembly GCF_901001165.1. Taxonomy (NCBI): domain Eukaryota; kingdom Metazoa; phylum Chordata; class Actinopteri; order Salmoniformes; family Salmonidae; genus Salmo; species Salmo trutta. The sequence goes on along the minus strand of NC_042970.1, from coordinate 67,816,558 downwards.
AAAGGAGAAACAATTCCCATAACAGTAAACAATGGCTTACCTGCTCACTCTAATAAACCGGTTTGAGGGATGGGGTGGCACTGGTGGCAAGGACAGACTATGTTTTACACAGACACACACACACTGACGTCTCAAAACAGCCTCCTCCGGTTTTATGAGAAAACCAATCTAATCAGTAGATGGGAAATATGTTCAATTCATTGAATGGAAGTACTTTCTTTTGGGTTTTCTCATTGGGATCACTGACTAGTTCTCTCTCAAATCCACACAATGCTTTTGGAAATCTATCATTTAAAAAACGACATTCTCAGCCAAAATGTTCTCATACCTGAAATATGCTTACAATGCCGCATTGAAAATACTGGCTTTCTCGTCACTTGTAGTCCTGTAATCATTAAATACATGTTGAGTTGAGAGACCTGCTTAACTATGTTTCACATTCAAAAGGCCACAGGGTTGTAATGTACTTTACTTTATGCAAATCCAAACATATGTTTGCCTCTCTGAAACAACTGCAGAATAACATTGTATTTTTTCTCCCCATCTGTCTCCCTCTCTTCCTCCCTCTCGCTCATCTCTTTACCTCTTCTTCCTTCTCTCTCCCTCTCCCCTACTCCATCTTCCTCTCCTTCACTCCTCTCTGTCCCTCTCCTCCATCCCTCTCATTCTCCCTCTCTCTCTCCCCTCCTCCATCTCCTTCTCCCTCCATTCTTCTCCCTCCATCCTTCTCCCTCTATCTATCCTTCTCTCTCTCACTCTCTCTCCCTCCCTCTCTCTCTCTCCCTCCCTCCCTCCCTCCCTCCTTCCCTCCCTCTCCTTCACCCCCCTCCAGGTTTGGCCCTCCCTTCCTCATGAGAGAGGAGCGTACCCTGTCCTGGGACCAGCTCCAGCAGAGTATCCTCAGCAAGCTCTATTACCTGATGCTGAACGGATCACAGGCTCAGGTCAGTTAACACTGGCACCACTGGTCACTACCATTCATTTACTACTACTGGTTCCGACTGTTTACTACCTGAAACAGTAGTACATTCCACCTGAACAACCTAGTGCTATTACCACCACAAATAACATTCAGCCTACCAATATGCACTTAATGGAGAGTGGTGGAGATCCTAATGATCTAGTGAGTCTCTTATACACACACACACACACACACACACACATCCAGGAGTACGCACACACACACACACAAGTAAGTAAAAAATAGGTATTAGGTGAACAATAGATAAGTAAAGAAATTAAATAAACAATAGTAAAAAGACAGTGAAAAATAACAGTAGTGAGGCTATATACAGTAGCAAGGCTATATACAGGCACTGGTTAGTCGGGCTAATTGAGGTAGTATGTACATGTAGATATGGTTAAAGTGACTATGCATATATGATAAACAGAGAGTAGCAGTAGCGTAAAAGAGGGGTTGGCGGGACACAATGCAGATAGTCCGGGTAGCCAATGTGCAGGGGCACCGGTTAGTCAGGCTAATTGAGGTAGTACATTTTACATTTTAGTCATTTAGCAGACGCTCTTATCCAGAGCGACTTACAGTAGTGAATGCATACATTTCATAAATTTCTTCTCCGTACTGGTCTCCCGTGGGAATCGAACCCACAACCCTGGCGTTGCAAACACCATGCTCTACCAACTGAGCCACACGGGACCGTATGTACATGAATGTATAGTAAAAGTGACTATGCATATATGATAAACAGAGAGTAGCAGCAGCGTTAAAGGAGGGTGGAGGGGTGGGGACACAATGCAAGTAGTCCGGGTAGCCATTTGATTACCTGTTCAGGAGTCTTATGGCTTGGGGGTAAAAGCTGTTGAGAAGCCTTTTGGTCCTAGACTTGGCGCTCTGGTACTGCTTGCCATGCAGTAGCAGAGAGAACAGTCTATGACTGGGGTGGCTGGGGTCTTTAACAATTTTTTAGGGCCTTCCTCTGACAGAGCCTGGTGTAGAGGTCCTGGATGGTAGGCAACTTAGCCCCAGTGATGTACTGGGCCGTACGCACTACCCTCTGAAGTGCCTTGCGGTTGGAGGCCAAACAGTTGCCGTACCAGGCAGTGATGCAACCAGTTAGGATTCTCTCGATGTTGCAGCTGTAGAACCTTTTAAGCATCTGAGGACCCATGTCAAATCTTTTTTGTTTCCTGAGGGGGAATAGGCTTTGTCGTGCCCTCTTCACGACTGTCTTGGTGTGTTTGGACCATTCTAGTTTGTTGGTGATGTGGACACCAAGGAACTTGAAGCTCACAACCTGCTCCACTACAGCCCCATCGATGAGAATGAAGGCATGCTCGGTCCTCCTTTTCCTGTAGTCCACAATCATCTCCTTAGTCTTGGTTACGCTGAAGGATAGGTTGTTATTCTGGCACCACACGGCCAGGTCTCTGACCTCCTCCCTATAGGCTGTCTCGTCAGTGTCAGGGTTGTGTCGTCTGCAAACTTAATGATGGTGTTGGAGTCGTGCCTGGCCATGCAGTGAACAGGGAGTACAGGAGGGGACTGAGCACGCACCCTTGAGGGGCTCCAGTGTTGAGGATCAGCGTGGCAGATGTGTTGCTACCTACCCTCACCACCTGGGGGCGGCCCGTCAGGAAGTCCAGGATCCAGTTGCAGAGGGAGGTGTTTAGTCCCAGGATCCTTAGATTAGTGATGAGCTTTGAGGGCACTATGGTGTTGAATGCTGAGTTGTAGTCAATGAATAGCATTCTCACGTAGGTGTTCCTTTTGTCCAGGTGGGAAAGGGCAGTGTAGAGTGCAATAGAGATTGCATCATCTGTGGATCTGTTTGGGCGGTATGAAAATTGGAGTGGGTCTAGGGTTTCTGGGATAATGGTGTTGATGTGAGCCATTACCAGCCTTTCAAAGCACTTCATGGCTACGGACGTGAGTGCTTCGGGTCTGTAGTCATTTAGGCAGGTTGCCTTAGTGTTCTTGGGCACAGGGACTATGGTGGTCTGCTTGAAACATGTTGGTATTACAGACTCAATCAGGAACATTTTGAAAATGTCAGTGAAGACACCTGCCAGTTGGTCAGCACATGCCCGGGGCACACGTCCTGGTAATCCGTCTGGCCCCGCGGCCTTGTGAATGTTGACCTGTTTAAAGGTCTTACTCACGTCGGCTACGGAGAGCGTGATCACACAGTCGTCCGGAACAGCTGATGCTCTCATGCATGCCTCAGTGTTGCTTGCCTCTAAGCGAGCATAGAAGTGATTTAGCTCGTCTGGTTGGCTCGTGTCACTGGGCAGTTCGCTGCTGTGCTTCCCTTTGTAGTCTGTAATAGTTTGCAAGCCCTGCCACATCCGACGAGTGTCGGAGCCAGTGTAGTATGATTCAATCTTAGTCCTGTATTGGCGCTTTGCCTGTTTGATGGTTCGTCGGAGGGCATAGCAGGATTTCTTGTAAGCTTCCGGGTTAGAGTCCCGCACCTTGAAAGCGGCAGCTCTATCCTTCAGCTCAGTGCGAATGTTGCCTGTAATCAATGGCTTCTGGTTGGGGTATGTACGTACAGTCACTGGGGACGACGTCCTCGATGCACTGATTGATGAAGCCAGTGACTGATGTGGTGTACTCCTCAATGCAATCAGAAGAATCCCGGAACATTTTTTATTTCACCTTTATTTAACCAGGTAGGCTAGTTGAGAACATTTACAACTGCGACCTGGCCAAGATAAAGCAAAGCAGTGCGACACAAACAACAACACAGTTACACATGGAATAAACAAACATACAGTCAATAATACAATAGAAAAAGTCTAAATACAGTGTGTGCAAATGAGGTAGGATAAGGGAGGTAAGGCAATAAATAGGCCATAGTGGCGAAATAATTACAATATAGCAATTTAACACTGGAGTGATAGATGTGCAGAAGATGAATGTGCAAGTACAGATACTGGGGTGCAAAGGAGAAAAATAAACAAATAACAGTATGGGGATGAGGTAGTTGGATGGGCTATTTACAGATGGGCTATGTACAGGTGCAGTGATCTGTGAGCTGCTCTGCTTAAAGTTAGTGAGGGAGATATGAGTCTCCAGCTTCAGTTATTTTTGCAGTTGATTCCAGTCATTGTCAGCAGAGAACTAGAAGGAAATGCAGCCAAAGGAGGAATTGGCTTTGGGGATGACCAGTGAAATATACCTGCTGGAGCGGGTTCTACGGGTGGGTGCTGCTATGGTGACCAGTGAGCTGAGATAAGGCGGAGCTTTACCGAGCAAAGACTTATAGATGACCTGGAGCCAGTGGGTTTGGCGACGAATATGAAGCGAGGGCCAGCCAACGAGAGCATACAGGTCGCAGTGGTGGGTAGTATATGGGGCTTTGGTGACAAAACGGATGGCACTCTGATAGACTGCATCCAATTTGCTGAGTATGAGTAACATGTTCCAGTCTGTGATAGCAAAGCAGTCCTGTATCTGCTTCACCCGATCACTTTTTTAAAGACCGAGTCACTGGTGCTTCCTGCTTTAATTTTTGCTTGTAAGCAGGAATAAGGAGGATAGAATTGTGGTCAGATTTACCAAATGGAGGGCGAGGGAGAGCTTTGTATGCGTCTCTGTGTGTGGAGTACAGGTGATCTAGAATGTTTTTCCCTCTGGTTGCACGTTGATAGAGATTAGGTAAAACTGATTTAAGTTTCCCTGCATTAAAGTCTCCGGCCACTAGGAGCGCCGCCTCTGGGTGAGCGGTTTCCTGTTTGCTTATTTCCTTATACAGCTGACTGAGTGCGGTCTTAGTGCCAGCATCCGTCTGTGGTGGTAAATAAACAGCCACGAAAAGTATAGATGAAAACTCTCTAGGCAAGTAGTGTGGTGTACAGTTTATCATAAGATACTCTACTTCAGGCGAGCAAAATCTAGAGACTTCCTTAAATTTCGTGCACAAATATGCACCGCCCCCCCCCCCCCCCCCGTCTTACCAGAGTGTGCTGTTCTATCTAGCCGGTACAGCGTATATATCCTGCTAGCTGAATATCCATGACATCATTCAGCCACAATTCCATGAAACATATGATGTTACAGTTTTTGATGTCCCGTTGGTAGGATATTCATGATCGTACCTCGTCTAATTTATTGTCCAATGATTGTACGCTGGTGAGTAATATTGACAGTAACGACAGCTTTCCCACTCGCCTTCTGCGGATCCTTACGAGGCACCCCGCTTTGTGTCCTCTGTACCTGCATCTCTTTCTCTTGCCAATAACGGGGATGTTGGCCTTGTCGGGTGTTCGGAGAATGTCCTGTGCGTCCTGCTTGTTGAAGAAAAAATCTTTGTCTAATCTGAGGTGAGTGATCGCTGTCCTGATATCCAGAAGTTATTTTTGCACTAAGATACGGCGGCAGAAACATTATGTATAAAATAAGTTACAAATAACGAGAAAAAACACATAATAGCATAATTGGTTAGGCGCCCGTAAAACTGCTGCCATTTCTTCCGGCGCCATTTGGGACATATGCAAACACTCTTAAGACACAAGCCACCGTGTGTCTGCGTCTGTGTGCTCTTGAGTCCTCAACAACTTCCTGGATAAAATAACCCCATCATGAGAGGGAATTGGCTTTAATTACAAACGGGAGGCGTTCAGTTAACTGGAGTGGCCGTAGGGACTGTCTCAGGACAGTCCATTTACACCCAGTCAGTTTAGACTCTGCCTGAGACACATTATCTGCTGTGTCACTGCTCCTTGTAACTGCCAGGACAGCCCCATTGTTCACTCACCATAGCAATTAACTCTAGATGTGTAACAAGTGCGCTGAGAGTCGGGAAGCAAGTGCAGGGAGTGAGTGTTTGAATAAATAAATGAAACAATAAACACGAAACACAAACAACGCACCGACATGAAACAGAGTCAACAACACCTGAGGAAAGAACCAAGGGGAGTGCCAGATATAGGGAAGATAATCAAGGAGGTGATGGAGTTCAGGTCACCCCCGGTAGAACCTGTTTTTTTTCTTTCTAAAAACTTCATTATGGGGTATTGTCTGTAGATCAATTTAATCAATTTTGTATTCAGGCTGTAATACAACAAAATGTGTCAAGGGGTATGAACACTTTCTGAAGGCACTGTATGCTGTTGAGAAACCCACAGGGGGCGCCACAACATCTTATGAATTTCCTCTACCACAAAACAAATAAGAATGACATGAGAAAGCAGGACAAACTACACTTTGAAGTGGAAAATCCTCCAAGGAGTCAAACAAACACATCAAATACAAGTAAATACCAATCAATAATTGTGTCCTGGAACTTATCTGTGAATTTAGTCTGCATACAGCTTTGCTATGAATGAGAAATAAAGGGAAGCAGACTGTGCAGTCGATGGTCACACAGCTTGACAGAGTTAACTTAACAAGGAGCTTGTTGCCGTGGAGATACAGATCAGTTTGTCAACATTAGGTGTAAAGAAATAGTTCTTTCTCTGTGGGGGTAGGACCTTGTTTGGGGCTTATCAGCCTTAGCACTACCTGAGACTTTGAGCCCAGCGCTGTTTGCTCTGGATAAGGCCTCCTTGTCAAACAATACACTATCACCATGGCGTCTCCCATAGCGACAGGGCAGCACGCGTTAGGAGCAGATGATAGTTGTGTGTTGTGTGTATTAAAAGGAAGGCTCAAGGTGAAGTGAGGGGGTCATTGTGGCAGTTTTGAGCTCCATTGTCTATAGCAGTGGTCACCGACTGGTCGATCTCCAAGGCATTCCTAGTCGGTCATTTATGTAAAGAAAACAACGATACATTAATATTTTTAAAATATGTCTCACACTGTTGACGATAGGTACATCTGATTCAGCTGCCCTGCGCGCCGGGAAAGGCAACATGTTCCCATTTTGAATTATTTCATATGGTCTGAGAAGAACAACAATGCATTGGCAGGGCAATATGCAGAGATAATGTTTTGGGCCTATAGCCTACTGCACAAACCTCATTACTACAGTACTGCTTTTAATAGGTTAATGTTACATAAGTTTACATTTTCAAGTCATGTCATAGATAATGCATGTGTACCAAACCATGCTTCCTGCTTAATGTGTGTATAGAGTAGCCCTACAGTGTATAGTGGATGCAGGATGATCAGGGAAAGGGGCTCATTGCTTACAGTACTTATAATGTCTATAGTGGATCCACTGTCACAAACTGAGGACATACCGGTCTACGTAATACCGGTCTTGTCTTTGTCACTCCCTGTATTCTGGATCAAATCTGTGTGTTAATCAGGGCAGAAGCCACAGTGTGATGTATAGATGCTGACATAGCTCCCCCACTCTGCTCAGTGCATCTTGTCACGTGGGCTCCCTCTTCGGCCTCTAGGTCACCAGGCTGCTCGAAATGGCTCACACCTGTCACCATCGTTACGCGCATTATGACACTCATCTGGACTCCATCACCTCCTTGATTACCTGCCCTTTACAGTGAGGGAAAAAAGTATTTGATCCCCTGCTGATTTTGTACGTTTGCCCACTGACAAAGAAATTATCAGTCTATAATTTTAATGGTAGGTTTATTTGAACAGTGAGAGACAGAATAACAACAAAATAATCCAGAAAAACGCATGTCAAAAATGTTCTAAATTGATTTGCATTTTAATGAGGGAAAGAAGTATTTGACCCCCTCTCAATCAGAAAGATTTCTGGCTCTCAGGTGTCTTTTATACAGGTAACGAGCTGAGATTAGGATCACACTCTTAAAGGGAGTGCTCCTAATCTCAGTTTGTTACCTGTATAAAAGACATCTGTCCACAGAAGCAATCAATCAATCAGATTCCAAACTCTCCACCATGGCCAAGACCAAAGAGCTCTCCAAGGATGTCAGGGACAAGATTGTAGACCTACACAAGGCTGGAATGGGCTACAAGACCATCGCCAAGCAGCTTGGTGAGAAGGTGACAACAGTTGGTGTGATTATTCGCAAATGGAAGAAACACAAAAGAACTGTCAATCTCCCTTGGCCTGGGGCTCCATGCAAGATCTCACCTCGTGGAGTTGCAATGATCATGAGAACGGTGAGGAATCAGCACAGAACTACACGAGAGGATCTTGTCAATGATCTCAAGGCACCTGGGACCATAGTCACCAAGAAAACAATTGGTAACACACTACGCCGTGAAGGACTGAAATCCTGCAGCACCCACAAGGTCCCCCTGCTCAAGTAAGCACATATACATGCCCGTCTGAAGTTTGCCAATGAACATCTGAATGATTCAGAGGACAACTGGGTGAAAGTGTTGTGGTCAGATGAGACCAAAATGGAGCTCTTTGGCATCAACTCAACTCGCCGTGTTTGGAGGAGGAGGAATGCTGCCTATGACCCCAAGAACACCATCCCCACCATCAAACATGGAGGTGGAAACATGATGCTTTGGGGGTGTTTTTCTGCTAAGGGGACAGGACAACTTCACCGCATCAAAGGGACGATGGACGGGGCCATGTACCGTCAAATCTTGGGTGAGAACCTCCTTCCCTCAGCCAGGGCATTGAAAATGGGTCATGGATGGGTATTCCAGCATGACAATGACTCAAAACACACGGCCAAGGCAACAAAGGAGTGGTTCAAGAAGAAGCACATTAAGGTCCTGGAGTGGCCTAGCCAGTCTCCAGACCTTAATCCCATAGGAAATGTGTGGAGGGAGCTGAAGGTTCGAGTTAACAAACGTCAGCCTCGAAACCTTAATGACTTGGAGAAGATCTGCAAAGAGGAGTGGGACAAAATCCCTTCTGAGATGTGTGCAAACCTGGTGGCCAACTACAAGAAACGTCTGACCTCTGTGATTGCCAACAAGGGTTTTGCCACCAAGTACTAAGTCATGTTTTGCAGAGGGGTTAAATACTTATTTCCCTCATTAAAATGCAAATCAATTTATAATATTTTTATTCTTGTTATTCTGTCTCTCACTGTTCAAATAAACCTACCATTAAAATTATAGACTGATCATTTCTTTGTCAGTGGGCAAACGTACAAAATCAGCAGGGGATCAAATACTTTTTCCCTCACTGTATATGTCACTCCCTTTGGTTCCTTACCCAGTCGTCATTGTTCCTGTTCTAAGTCGGTACGCTGTTCGTGTTTCTTGTTTTGTTCTTTAATTTATTAAACGTATTCACTCCCTGAACTTGCTTCCCGACTTTCAGCGTACATCGTTACACCACCAAAACAGTCTAGACATTTCAGGCAATCTTTTCAAACAGCTCATACACTAAAAGGGCATTATCATAATTTTCACAGTTTCACAGTATTATTCCAAACTCATAGTGTGGATATGTATAGCTATATATAAAAAACAGTAAAATCAAATTTTTGACTGCACTAGGCCTTTAATGTGATCCTTAGTTTGACCCCATGTTTCATGCTCACTTACAATGTTACATCAGATAACTGATGTATGTCGGCTGCTCAATGTATAAACTTTATGTAATCACATACTTCAACTTCCCTTGAACCCTCTATCTATCTATCAGTATTCACATTTCATATTAGCTTAACTTCAAACTAACATAACAAGCTGCAGTTCATACATTATCAATGGGGCAAGCTGCATTTCATTTAAATGATTATGATTTAGGGAGCAGAGAAATCCGAATCAAAATGGTGTGGTAAGTTCCTTGCCACACCATGTGTTGTAGAGGTCAGATCTTGCACTTGGTAGATCCCACATTACATAAAAGCTTTAGTACCCACCTACATAGGAGTCATTCCAGCATTGTGTCAACTTCAGACAAAGGAGATGATTGTGGACTACAGGAAGAAGGGGACAGAGCACGCCCCCAATCTCATCGAAGGGGTGTAGTGGAGCAGGTTGAGAGCTTGGTGTCCACATCATCAACAAACTAACATGGTCCAAGCACACCAAGACAATCGTGAAGAGGGCACGACAAAACCTATTCCCCCTCAAGAGACTGAAAAGATTTGCCAATGGTCCTCAGATCCTGAAAAGGTTCTACAGCTGCACCATCGAGAGCATCCTGACTGGTTGCATCACTGCCTGGTACGGCAACTGCTCGGCCTCCGACCGCAAGGCACTACAGAGGGTAGTACGTATGGCCCAGTACATCACTTGGGCCAAGCTTCCTGCTATCCAGGACCTCTATACCAGGCGGTGTCAGAGGAAGGCCCTAAAAATGGTCAGACTCCAGTCACCCTAGTCATAGACTGTTCTCTCTGCTACCGCACGGCAAGCACCGAGTCTAGGTCCAAGAGGCTTCTAAACAGCTTCTACCCCCAAGTCATAAGACTCCTGAACATCTAATCAAATGGCTAGCCAGACTATTTGCATTGCCCCCCCCCCCACCCACCCTCTTTTACACCGCTGGTACTCTCTGTTGTTATCATCTATCATTTTAATAACTCTACCTACATGTGCATATTACCTCAATTATCTCAACTAACCGGTGCCTCCGCACATTGACTCTGTACCGGTACCCCCTGTATATAGTCTCGCTATTGTTATTTTACAGCTGCTCTTTAATTACTTGTTACTTTTTATTTCTTTTTCATATTTTTTTTTAAACTGCATTGTTGGTTAGAGGCTCGTAGATAAGCATTTCACTGTAAGGTCTACACCTGTTGTGTTCGGCGCATGTGACAAATAACATTTGATTTGGTTCAGTCGGCAGTATGCTGATAACTGTTGAATCAAATCTACAAGACAGATCAGAATGTACGAGACAGATTACTATGAGGCTCCGAGAGGATGTGTCTCTTTGAAAAAGATCCTATGTGTGTTGGAAATGGCACCCCATTCAGAAGTAGTGCACTATATAGGGAATAGAGTGTCATTTTAGACACAGACCTGTGATTTTGACCAAGTCATCCAGGCTTGGTGTATTTTCTGCACCATACAGTTTGTTGTTCTCGCAAGCTGTGTTTTTTGATCATTTGTGTCTGTATCCAACAAATACAAACATTTGCTGAAAAGGAAGATAAGGATATTTTCTCCTCAAGGCTTTGTCGGTTTAATATTTAATCCCACTTGATTTGTCCCTAATCCAGACAGATTAAAAGTAGTACAAATATCCTCCAGAAAGACAGTGATATGACATGAAATCTTCACAGGCATTAAATAAACAGGTGTTTATCTAATCTTCAACATGCACACAAACACACACACACCTCCTCCACTCACTTTCACTCCACTCTCCCTCATCCAAAGAAGTTCCCTCGAGTTCCAAATGTCCCTTAAACTCACTTATAAACTCAGCCTAATTACTCATCAACGATGACTTGTTCATTATGGTCTTATGAAAGATAACCTCACAACCGCATATGTATGGTCCACTCCCCCAAAGAAAATACTTCTTTGCCGTTTTCATTTGTTGGTTACGGTCTTATTAACTAGGATGCATCCCAAGTGTCACCCTATTCCCTACACAGTGCACTACTTTTGACCAGAGCCTTATGGCTCTAGTAGTGCACTGTGTAGGGAATAGGTTGCCGTTTGGGACACAGCGTTACTCATTTATTTCTCTGTATGCTTGGCTGCGGCTCTATTCTCCAGCGGCCTTCATTCCAAATGAGACCATTAGGTTTAATTTGCAACGTGATTCTCCTCTCTACCTTCTACTAACGTAGCCCCTCTTGTCTAATTCATCTCCTAATGCACCTTGTTCAGTCAAGGGTGGAGCTGTGGAGCTAGAGACACCGTTAACAATGCTGTTGTTATGAGTGGAACCTGTGTCCGTTTGTGATACATTTTTGTTTTAGCCAAAGAAAGATAATGTACTGCTTGCTCCCGCAGTGTTCTTACAGTATTACAATGCACTTGTATTATAGAAACAGTTTGTACGATATCTCGTCTAGTGTCATCTTACCTCATCTCGCCTTATCTCATGGCGTCTTATCTTACCTCGTCTCGTCTTATCTCATGTCTCACTTATCTCGTTGAATGCCTGTGTCTCCCTACAGAATGCAGGGTTGCTGTTCAAGGTCAGAGTGGTGGGAGGATCTGCCTCCTACAGCTACCTGTCCCCACAAGATGGACGCCCTCTCTTCCACCCTGCCGTGGACAGGTAAGACCATCAGCACCTGCATTATCCATCTCTCTCTCGCGCTTTCTCTCTCCTATCGCTCTCTCTCTCTCTCGCTCATTCTTTCTCGCACTCACACTCTCTCTCTCTTTTTCGCCCTTTTTTGTCTCTCTCTTTTTCCCTTTTTTTCTCTCTCTCTCGCACTCACACTGTCTCTCTCTCTTTCTCTCTCACTCTCTCTCTCTCTCTCTCTCTCTCTCTCTCTCTCATTCTTTCTCTCTTTCTCTCTCTCACACTCTATCTCTCTCTCTCTGTCTAAAATACCTGAACTAAGGTACTATTTGTACATAAAGCCTACTCAAATGCCTGTCATTGAGTAACTTTTTTTCTTCACTGTCAGACATAAAATGGTAAACCATGGTATCTCTGAACACTCAGAAACATCACAGGTGAATGAATGTCATGTTGAAGTAGAGATCAGATGGGAGCTCCATCTAAAGCTGTGCTGTTGTTGTGATGTGATCGTATAGTGCAGTAGGACTCAATCCACAGGTGTTCTATTGAGGAGGACATGGGGTTAAAAGTAAACTTCCCTTGGGGTGGGTGAGTTCGGGGAAGAAGGGTTGCCTGTGTGACCCTCTCTCATCAGCAATTGCAAGAGAAGATGTGTCATCGAATGTTAAACCGTCTGACCATTATATACAGAGATACATAGATAGATCAGAAAATCGTCTTGATCGGAATCATCTTTGAGTTGAATAGACCAGAATGAATAAGTGGTATCCTATCTGACTATCCGTTATCCTTTGTTCTGGCAATTCATCTCACTCAAGGGCATGACCATTCAGTTCCCAAAGTCCTTGCATTACAATGTGGTTATAAACAAAAACATGTTTTTTATTATTTTATTACATTATTTCAATTGTGTTCTTCCCTAAAGCTAGAGAGGAGCCATCCTGTCTGGTCTTTATATTTAAAAAATAATATTTTCATCATAACACCGCATTACTGTATTCCTCTTATATGTAATTGCAACAACTCATTTTTCATAAACGGGCATGCAAGGAGACTTGGGGTATTGACTTCTGTACAGCGTTGGCTTTACAAACATGTCATATGGAAGTTATTTCATAGAATTCTCCCTGGCCAATGTCGAACATGATGTTCCTTAGAAACAGTACATTGCCTGAGGCAACAATTTCAGGTATGAACAAGATTCGATTAAAGAGAAAGAGTCTTCAGGAAAGAACCAGATTGGGGACGTGTGTGGTCAGGTAGGTATTCTGCTAGAGGCAGAGGGGAAGGTGAGCCACAAACACAGACAGACAGGGAGACAGGAGACTTTCTCCTCAGATATACAGACAGGAGGAGAGAGAGAGAGAGTGACAGAGAGAATAGTAGCTGACTGACAAGTAGCTGGTTGCCTGACAACTGAGTAGGTGGACAGCTCTGTACAGCAGGGGGACATGGTGTCATCATCAGACACTCTTTGTGGTTCTGAGCTTCGCTCTACCATGAATGAGTGATCCTCTGAAGGTCAAAGATGTGGCCCTTGGGCACTGGAAAAGGGCACTGGGAAAGGTCAAGGGCACTAAGAAAGGGCTCGACAGGCTTCCTACCACCCTCTCTGGGAGTGTGTGCATGCATGTGTACGTCTCTCTCTCGCGCTCTTTCCCCTGGTGCTAATTTCAACCACTCCTTCAGGGTATTAGGAGGTCTGCTATTATAAAATGAAGTGGTATTGATCGGCAGGGAAAGGAAAGGTGAAGAGGAGGGGGAGGTTTGAGAAGTAGGACGGTTCTCAAGGGAATTAGAATGGCGTGTGACGGACAAGGGATGAGACACAGGCATGGCCATTGAAGGAGCGTGTGTGTGTGTGACACACATGCGTGTGTATGAAAGAGCCATTGGAACCACAATAGTGCTTTGAATCAGAGTGCATTGTTGTCTGAGTGTATTGAGGCTGAATTCCAAGTCCGAGTACATGACAAAGATCCAATGTAAAGAATGTTGACACAAGTGCCTCCTGACACAGTCATTCTGTACTGAAAATACAGTCAACACAATTGGAATTCAGAGGAGGGGGCAAAAACTAGGTTGTCTTCCTTGATTTCCTTTTGTGGGATTAGCATTTTTATCCAGGCAAAAGAATAACAGTGACATCATACTCTGTCTCTCTCCCCATCTCTGTAACTCTATTGTAATCTCTTCCATAACAGAGAGACAAAAACTAATGCTATAAGCAGCTCTGCTATAGTGCCTAAGTGCCTGCTCTTTGCCCCCAGTTAGTAAAGTCATAAGTAAGCATTTAAGACGTTGGGTTCAGACCGTGGCAGACTTTTCAGCTCTGAATTACACAGTCAGATTCATTTTGACAAGCAGCCTCTCTTCCTTAATTGCAATTGTTTCTGTGTGGATTTGAAGGCGGGTTGGAATAATGCGTGAACGTGGAAGGAATTAATGGGGCTGCGGTCGTCTGTGGAGCGAAGCTGGCTGTTAATTCTGAGGTGATATTGATGAACACAATACACATGCATCCAGACATGATTGCATTCACACAGACACACACACACACACACACACACACACACACACACACACACACACACACACACACACACACACACACACACACACACACACACACACACACACACACACACACACACACACACAAAGAACATCCTTTACATAATAAAGAGTCATAGATTCAGTCCTTTGTGCTCATACAGTATGTGTGCACACGCCTGTCCATGCTAACAAGCTATCAGTTTCACTTTGAAATTTGAGGTTATTCCAAACGTCTATGGGTGAAGTCATGGTAAACGTCGGTTTTTGACATTTAAGTTGAGACACTATTACCTAACTCCCCATAAGTTAAATACAAACACTTGCGTTGGGCTGGGGGTGAAAGTTTGGGAAAGGCATAAAACCGAGAAAAAAATGTATACCATTGCCTAGCACTGGGATTGAACACGAAACCCTCAACGCCAGATCGCAGCTTTTACACCCATCCACCATCCCTGTCCACAACGCCCTAGCAAGCCAACAGCTTACTTTAAAGTAATAGTGCTCACTTTTCCCCCTAGTGGCCGGTTTTGAAGGCAATTCTACACGTTCTTGGGACCTGGTTGGATGTCTCTGCTTTGACTTCAAACTAATGCGATCTCCCCTGGTCCATGAACACACACACACACACACACAGAGAAATGTCAGACTACATCCACTATTGAAGCAGTGTCCTTTATGTCCCAGTGTCCTTTATGTCCCAGCATCCTGCAGGTAGAGGAAGTGTTAGATCTATCTCAGTGTGTATTCATCACTCATCACTGTCTGTCTGTAGCCACCGGGACTGTGACCTTCGGTTGAGTCAAAGGCAGACAGCAGCACACACCCTCACACAACCGAGGACTGACTTACCTTTACAACGTACACTTTCAAGGACACAAACAAACACACGCTCACAGTAGTTTTTCTGACAGCAGTGCTTCATACACTAAGTTGATTCCCCAGATGGATTTCTCCGTCTGTGTTTCTACCTCAGAACTGCCTGTTTCCTGGAGATTGATTGTTGAAGAGAGAGATATTGAAGGTTTGCCTTTTATAGCACCCCTTTGTGTCATTGAGACCAAAAGGGAGATGAATGATCCTTGTCACACAACTGTATAGTGTCTATTGTGGCAGCTGCTTGGCAACAGTTGAAAGTCACAAAGAAAAGTACAAAGCACTCAGTTTACAGTTATAACAGAAAGCAGTCTCTCATTAAATGTATGTCTTTTCAGTCACTTTCATTTCATGCTGTTTTAGTAATCAACACTATGATCAAGATGGTTTGATTTTACTCTTGGCGCCAGTACCTTATGGAAGCCTGACACCTAGTGGTGCATTTCAGAGCTTCCCACTGTGCCCACGAACCGGTGCCCATTGTATTTCACTGCATCAGCACTTCTTATCATCAATCAAACTCACTACAAAGATTACCTGTACATTTGAGTCAGGAATGTTTTATCATGATGGAAGTCTCAGATCAACAATGATTTGACTTAGAATACAGAATACTGATGTTTGTTTACATCCACACACACACGTACACCATAACTAATAGGGAAAGGTTATCATGGACCTGATGGCATCAAAAAACAATGTCTGACACTGTTATATTCCGAAGGCTTGACGACTGTGCTTACAAACTGGGATTACTAAAAGTATCATGCTGCAGAATACTGATGTGTATTACAGTGTAAGTTACAGATGGACATCAATAAATGCAGTGTAATACGACATATAATACAACTCCCATCGTAATGGCATTTTAAAACATTAATCCTTGAGGTATGAGACACACACCTTTGTCTATATGAAAAAAAATGACTGTATGGGGTACCTAAGGCTAGCTCTATCCCAGTGGTAGTCTGGTAGACGTTGTACCCAGTGGTAGTCTGGTAGAGATTGTACCCAGTGGTAGTCTGGTAGACATTGTACCCAGTGATAGTCTGGTAGACATTGTACCCAGTGGTAGTCTGGTAGACATTGTATCCAGTGGTAGTCTGGTAGACATTGTACCCAGTGGTAGTCTGGTAGACATTGTACCCAGTGGTAGTCTGGTAGACATTGTATCCAGTGGTAGTCTGGTAGACATTGTACCCAGTGGTAGTCTGGTAGACATTGTACCCAGTGGTAGTCTGGTAGACATTGTATCCAGTGGTAGTCTGGTAGACATTGTACCCAGTGGTAGTCTGGTAGACATTGTACCCAGTGGTAGTCTGGTAGACATTGTACCCAGTGGTAGTCTGGTAGACATTGTACCCAGTGGTAGTCTGGTAGACATTGTACCCAGTGGTAGTCTGGTAGACATTGTACCCAGTGGTAGTCTGGTAGACATTGTATCCAGTGGTAGTCTGGTAGACATTGTATCCAGTGGTAGTCTGGTAGACATTGTATCCAGTGGTAGTCTGGTAGACATTGTACCCAGTGGTAGTCTGGTAGACATTGTACCCAGTGGTAGTCTGGTAGACATTGTACCCAGTGGTAGTCTGGTAGACATTGTATCCAGTGGTAGTCTGGTAGACATTGTATCCAGTGGTAGTCTGGTAGACATTGTACCCAGTGGTAGTCTGGTAGACATTGTATCCAGTGGTAGTCTGGTAGACATTGTATCCAGTGGTAGTCTGGTAGACATTGTATCCAGTGGTAGTCTGGTAGACATTGTATCCAGTGGTAGTCTGGTAGACATTGTATCCAGTGGTAGTCTGGTAGACATTGTATCCAGTGGTAGTCTGGTAGACATTGTACCCAGTGGTAGTCTGGTAGACATTGTATCCAGTGGTAGTCTGGTAGACATTGTACCCAGTGGTAGTCTGGTAGACATTGTACCCAGTGGTAGTCTGGTAGACATTGTACCCAGTGGTAGTCTGGTAGACATTGTATCCAGTGGTAGTCTGGTAGACATTGTATCCAGTGGTAGTCTGGTAGACATTGTACCCAGTGGTAGTCTGGTAGACATTGTATCCAGTGGTAGTCTGGTAGACATTGTACCCAGTGGTAGTCTGGTAGACATTGTACCCAGTGGTAGTCTGGTAGACATTGTACCCAGTGGTAGTCTGGTAGACATTGTATCCAGTGGTAGTCTGGTAGACATTGTACCCAGTGGTAGTCTGGTAGACATTGTATCCAGTGGTAGTCTGGTAGACATTGTACCCAGTGGTAGTCTGGTAGACATTGTATCCAGTGGTAGTCTGGTAGACATTGTATCCAGTGGTAGTCTGGTAGACATTGTATCCAGTGGTAGTCTGGTAGACATTGTACCCAGTGGTAGTCTGGTAGACATTGTATCCAGTGGTAGTCTGGTAGACATTGTACCCAGTGGTAGTCTGGTAGACATTGTACCCAGTGGTAGTCTGGTAGACATTGTATCCAGTGGTAGTCTGGTAGACATTGTATCCAGTGGTAGTCTGGTAGACATTGTATCCAGTGGTAGTCTGGTAGACATTGTACCCAGTGGTAGTCTGGTAGACATTGTACCCAGTGGTAGTCTGGTAGACATTGTATCCAGTGGTAGTCTGGTAGACATTGTACCCAGTGGTAGTCTGGTAGACATTGTACCCAGTGGTAGTCTGGTAGACATTGTATCCAGTGGTAGTCTGGTAGACATTGTATCCAGTGGTAGTCTGGTAGACATTGTATCCAGTGGTAGTCTGGTAGACATTGTACCCAGTGGTAGTCTGGTAGACATTGTACCCAGTGGTAGTCTGGTAGACATTGAACTCAGAAGATAGTGTGTATTCATCATGTAATATGTTTTCCAGAGCCTTGAAGTTATGTGGCCCGGGAGGACCTCCCCACGTGAAGCTGGTGATTGAGTGGGAACACAAGATCAAAGAATGGTGAGCAGTGGACATACACATGTACACACACCAAATCAATTAACTCAGAAACACACACTCATTATTTATTGCATAGAAGGATGCACTCTGTCTTTATCTCGCTCTCTCTCTCACAAACACACACACTCATACCCCAACTTTCTGCGTCTGTGCGTGTGTGTGTGTCTGTGTGTGTGTGTGTGTGTGTGTGTGCGCACGCGTGCGTGTGTGCGTGCGTGCGTGTGTGTGTGTGCGTGCGTGTGTGTGTGTGTGTGTCAGTCTGTTTGGTAACATCCAGGAGGAGGTGGTGAAGGACTCAGAGAGTGTGAGAGTCCAGCAGCAGCAGCACCTGCAGCAGCACAGCTGTACCCTGGACGAGTGCTTTCAGCTCTACACCAAAGAGGAACAGGTAACATGGACTATACAATACCGTCCAATGCATCTGGTCTTAACCTACCTTTGGGGTACTGAATATTAAAGATGCACTATGCAGAAATTGTACCTCCTTTCAATGAGAATGACAGATCTATAGCTCACACCTCTATGTGAATTGGGTCGAGTCGACCAAAAAGTTACAGTACATATTGCAGCTTTAATATTGCATTAGTCGATTCATAAGTTGATTTCTCTCTCTCTCTCTCTCTCTCTCTCTCTCTCTCTCTCTCTCTCGTGCTCTCTCTCTCTCTCTCTCTCTCTCTCTCTCTCTCTCTCTCATATATTTCCACTCCCTGAGAATTGTTATATGGTTTTGGACAAACGTAGTGTATGAAGAATATAACTTTATGTGAGACTTCCCCACTGACCATGTGTGTGTGTTATCTCTCCAGCTGGCCCCAGACGACGCATGGAAGTGTCCCCACTGTAAGCAGCTCCAGCAGGGCATGGTGAAGATGTCCCTGTGGACCCTCCCCGACATCCTCATCCTCCACCTCAAACGCTTCCGACAGGTAACTGAAGCCGATCCCGTGTAGCGGATTGCCATTCTTCCCTTGCCTGTCTATTCTTACCTAAAGCACCACAATGGAAATAAGTCATTCATTGTGTTAACCTTGATAGTTGATTAAAAATTCAATGAATCAGGTGGGCGAGCGGCGCAACAAGCTGTCCACGCAGGTTCCATTCCCCCTGGCCGGGTTGGACATGGCCCCCCACGTGGTGAAGAGGTCCCAGAGCATGAGGAACCTGGGGGACCTGGGACCCTGGCCCCCCACATGGAAACAGCCTGAAGGCAGCAGTCATCATATTAGCCACCCAGACATGGCCCTGCCTCCTGACTTCCTCTATGACCTCTATGCAGTGTGTAACCACCATGGTGGGATGCACGGCGGACATTACACAGGTACGGGTTGGCCATTGATATACCATTGATGTAGGAGACGTGATGCTGATGAGAGAGGCATACTGACGGGCGTTGTATGTATGGAGCTGTTGATCGAGAAGTGAGGAGAGAATATTGTTAGTGAGAGAGATGCCTACTGCCAAATAATGATGATACATAGGACATCCATAACAGAACAGTGCCCAGGACATAATGATTGTGGTGCAGCCTGTCTCTACAGTTCTGTGTGCGTTTTGCAGCGTACTGCAGGAACTCAGTGGACGGCCAGTGGTACAGCTATGACGACAGCAGTGTGGACCTGGTGCCTGAGGAGGAGGTGTGTACCAGGGGGGCCTACATACTGTTCTACCAGAGACGTAACGTCATCCCCCCCTGGTCCGCCAGCAGCTCAATCAGAGGTGGGTAGTGTACCACACACACACACACACACACACACACAAACACACAGGCATGGACACACACACACATCACAGGAGAGAGTTCACTCAGGGTTCAATTCTATTACAGCTGAACTCCGTACAGAGATAGTATTAGATACAACAAGACCATTCAGCCTTTATCCACTAAAGGTTAACTCATAACTGCAGGTTTCACTCATGTCTGCAATATATGGTGTTGCAAGCACCATGCTCCAACCACCTGAACCAGCAAAATCACAATGTGATATTTCTATTGCTAAGTGCTATATTGTACATAGGAATGATCTGTGTAGTCTTTCTGTGTGTTGTCTGTATTGACTGGAATGGAACTGGCATGTGTAGGTATCTTTCTGGTCCAGTGCCCATAGTCACAGAAACGTCTCTCTCCCCTCGGTAGGCTCCACCAGTTCCTCCATGTCGGACCACTGGCTGGTCCGTCTGAATGGGGACAGTAAGAGGGGTAGTCTGGTGTCCCGCTCCTCCACCACCTGCCCCTCCTCTGTCCCCGACTCCCCGGAGTGCCCCGTCTTCCTTGATGACCCCCCAAGAGAGGAGGAAGGTGAGGGGCCTGGGAAACATGAGGTGCATGGTAAACCAAAGAAAGGTAAAAAAAAAAAAACGTAGGTCTTCATTCAATTGGTGGTGGAAGGGTGATGGGTGGTGGTGGTGAGTTTTCCTGTTACTACAGTAGGGGAGAGTGGGGTAAGTTGAGTGATTTACATTCAACATCACTCTGTCAAGGGAAATATAGTATTATTTCTAACAAAGATATTTAGATACACTGAGTATACCAAACATTAGGAACACCTTCCTAATATTGAGTTACCCCCTTTTGCCCTCAGAACAGCCTCAATTTGTTGCGGCATGGACTCTACAAAGTGTCGAAAGCGTTCCACAGGGACACTGGCCCATGTTGACTCCATTGCTTTCCAAAGTTGTGTCAAGTTGGCTGGATGTCCTTTGGGTGGTGGACCATTCTTGATACACACGGGAAACTGTTGAGACCCTGTTGTTACCTCATATCCCAGCGATAATGCCTTCATCACACCTGGGAAGAAATCACTTACATTTGCTCAACTTGCCATTGGCTCAATTTACCCCAAGACAAACATTTTGACTATATTAGCCCACACAGATACAAGGATGCACTTTCCTGCTAGATTTAGGACCTCATATTGAGCTTATAGAAACCCAAACTGATGTATAGAACAATCTTAAAATGATCTACTTTGGTTTAGACACAAGCATCATAAAAATACACAATAAATTCATTTGACTTAGTGAAAATCCATTTTTTGGACCTTGCTTACCACTTTTTCCATGTGGTTTCTTCCTTCACAGACTCCAGAAAAGGATGACCTCTTCCTAAATATTTGGTCAACTGATTATTGTGTATGGTTTCCTAGAAACAAGGGTGGCTCATCTTTCCCCTTTGGCTCAACTTACCCCACTCTCCCCTATTTAAAGCACTTTGAGCATCTGGAAAAGCTAAATCTAATCAATGATTATTATTCCATGTTGTTGCTAATACACCACACGTGAGCATAGAGTGCATCACCTCTTAATGTTTAGCTGAACACATTCTACTCTAACTGTGGATGTGCATTTACATAATCTCTTCCTATACATGCACAGTCCATGCCGACATACAGTTGAAGTCAGAAGTTTACATACACTTAGGTTGGAGTCATTAAAACTCGTTTTTCAACCACTCCGCAAATTTCTTGTTAACAAACTATAGTTTTGGCAAGTCGGTTAGGACATCTACTTTGTGCATGACACAAGTAATTTTTCCAACAATTGTTTACAGACAGATTATTTCACTTATAGTATGTATCACAATTCCAGTGGGTCAGAAGTTTACATACACTAAATTGACTGTGCCTTTAAACAGCTTAGAAAATTCCAGAAAATAATTTCATGACTTTAGAAGCTTCTGATAGGCTAATTGACATCATTTGAGTCAATTGGAGGTGTACCTGTGAATGTATTTCAAGGCCTACCTTCAAACTCAGTGCCTCTTTGCTTTAACGTCATGGGAAAATCTAAAGAAATCAGCCAAGGCCTCAGAAAAAGAATTGTAGACCTCCACAAGTCTGGTTCATCCTTGGGAGCAATTTCCAAACACCTGAAGGTACCACGTTCATCTGTACAAACAATTGTACGCAAGTATAAACACCATGGGACCACACAGCCGTCATACCGCTCAGGAAGGAGACACGTTCTGTCTCCTAGAGATGAACGTACTTTGGTGCGAAAAGTGCAAATCAATCCCAGAACAACAGCAAAGGACCTTGTGAAAATGCTGTAGGAAACAGGTACAAAAGTATCTATATCCACAGTAAAACGAGTCCTATATCGACATAACCTGAAAGGCCGCACAGCAAGGAAGAAGCCACTGCTCCAAAACCGCCATAAAAAAGCCAGACTACGGTTTGCAACTGCACATGGGAACAAAGATCAATCTTTTTGGAGCAATGTCTGATGAAGTCTGATGAAACAAAAATATAATTTTTTGGCCATAATGACCATCGTTATGTTTGGAGGAAAAAGGGGGAGGCTTGCAAGCCGAAGAACACCATCCCAACCATGAAGCACGGGGGTGGCACCATCATGTTGTGGGGGTGCTTTGCTGCAGGAGGGACTGGTACGCTTCACAAAATAGATGGCATCATGAGGAGGGAAAATTTTGTGTACATATTGAAGCAACATCTCAAGACATCAGTCAGGAAGTTAAAGCTTGGTCATGAAATAAATCATTCTCTCTACTATTATTCTGACATGTCACATTCTTAAAATAAAGTGGTGATTCTAAATGACCTAAGACAGGGAATTCTTACTAGGATTAAATGAGTTTAAATGTATTTGGCTAAGGTGTATGTTAACTTCTGACTTCAACTGTATATAATGTTGCCGGGAAAAAAAGCTCATTATTATCGCTGTGCTTGTTATTTACAATTTAATGAAAGGGGTTTGAAAATTAAAGTTAGTCTAGCTTTAAATGTCAGAGACACTATGTAAAGTGTTCTTTTCTCTCTCTTTCACTCCCAGGTGGTTTTGAGACCAGGCCGTTCGTACGGGGCATCCAGGGTCGTAGCGTCAGCATGAGGACCCCCACTAAGAACAAAGAGACACTGAACAAGGTCCTCCCGCAACGCTGGTCGTTCGGCTCCAAGGACTGCCGAAAAATTGCAGCCGAGGCCGCCCCTGCTCCCATCCCCACCCCTGCCCCTGTGGAACTGGTGGAGTATCTAGAGTCTGGAAGAAGACCTCGCTGCACCAAGGACTCTATAGTCAATTTAATGACGGGCCCTGAGAGGCAGAAGGGTCCTGCCATCAGCTCCCCCAATGTGGGAAGCAGCCTGAACTGCATGGGACAACCAGAGTCTCCACAGATGCCAGAGGGCCAGAGAAGACCAGTCACAGACAAGACAGGGAGTCTGAGACGAAGTAGCAAAGGGTCCCAGCAGCAGCAGAGAGACCAGGGGGATCAGAGAGACCAGAGGGACGAGGTTAGGATGGGCAGTAGTAGTAGTACTAACACTCTGACCAGGAGGAGTACCAAGAAGAGTAAAGAGAAGGACCAGGGAAAGCCCCAAGAGGCCCCATCTAGGAGGGGGTCTAGCGCAGGCATCCAGTCCAGCTCCAGCACCCACAGCCTCAGGGACAGAGACTGGGAAGGCACCCTGAGGAGAGGGGCCAAGGGCCACCAGGACCCACCACCAAGGGACTGTCTGGTACCACCCGAGGGAGAAAAGAGAAGGAAGGGTGATAAGGTAGAGGAGGCCTCCAAGAGCCACGAGGGACTGCTGTCTTTCTTCAAGAGCAACTTCAAGAAGAAGGACAAGGAGTCGTCATCTTCTCGCAAGTCCGACTCTGGAAAAGTTGGCGACGTCGGCGGGTCCAGCACCTCCCGGCTGTCCCTGTCCAGTGGAGCCCCAGGCGGGGCCATGAAGACGGGGGAGGCGAAATCCAACGGAGCCCCCCGCAACGGGGGTGCCAATCGTCTAGGAGACGAGCTACCCAATGGTAAAGCCAGACGCGCCACTGCTGCCGATATCAAACGCTCTCAGAGCTCATCCAACATCCCCAGCAAGGAGGAGTCTAGCATGCGAAGGACCGCCTCTTTACACCGCAAAGGGCTGTCCCATGGCGTGGCTCCGCCCCCTCGCTGCCTCACAGCTGAGAAGCCCTCCTACGGTACCCTGCAGAGGACTCGCTATAGTACCAACTCACTGGGACGCAAGAGGACGGTCCCAGAGTCCAGCTTTTAGCTGACACACACACCCTGACACACACACACCAGGGTCGTTTTCACTAGGCACCAGACAGAAGAAATGGACTGAAACAGGGAGGGATTAGCTTAATTTGTCGAGTAAGAAATGCTATGTTTTTGTTTTCCATTGCAAAACGTTTTTTCTACATTTTGCTACAGTGACTTTGTGCACTAATCAATCTGACCCTGATCAAAGCAATGGCGCTCCGCTGGAAGGATACTCCTGTAGGTACACACAGAAGCACAGCTATGTGGATACCACACGAGGTGGCTCCCTCCGGTGTTGTGGAGGGGTGTAGCGTCAGTTAAAGAGCCAGTCACAGGGCCAAGAAGAACATTTAGGAAAGGTGACACATGAAGTTCGCCTTCTAAAATAAACAAAATGTCATATCAGAATGAATATTTTCTTATTCCAGTTTTGTTTTTATTTTATTTATTTGTAAAAATTATTGTAACTTAACAAGTGCCTCAGTAACTGATATGCAGTTTTAAACCAATGAGTTTGTGGACAACTGGTCAGCACCGGAAGCACATGTTGTATTCACACTCACATACATACACACACACACACACACACAGGCATGCACACGCACACACACACATTATCTACACTCGTGTCTTAAAATCGTAGTAAATGAATGGCATTCATCTCTATCTTCCTCGATTGGTTTGTCCAATGGTGGCACCTAAAGGAATGTTATGACAGTGTCATGACAATACGTTTTGTTCTTATGTCTACACGCTCTAGAAGATTTGGAAAAAACATTGATTCATTGAAAGTATACATCAGAGCTTTAATAGGTGATTTCCTCCTAGATTGAACTATGAATGATTTAACTGGTTGTACGTGCTGCTTGCACTGCAAACTGGCTGCTATATAGATTCACACATTGCAAGTGAAGGTTATGATATTGCACTTTCTACAATGCCAATGGTACCGAACTCTCCCTTTCATGCAGTAAGAAAGATTCCCTCCTAACAATATAACTTGGCCTACGCAACACGTCCCCCTTAATTCTTAAGCTCGTGAAAATATGCAGTTCGACCACACGATCCATTATTATATATACAAGTACATTTATATGGAAATTTGACATTTTTAGTACTGAAGCCTGGCTTTATGATTCTAATGAAATTACTGTGTTTGAAATGAGTACAAAATGACCTCAGATTGATCTATTCTTGCTACCGGTAGGTAATTGAACTTTCTGATGCTGGTACACTGACAGTCTTGTATGTAGGTCTATGCGGTACTGTATTAGAGAGGCAAGCGGTGTCGATTGATTGCATTACTATGCACTGTAACAGTAAGGTCACTGTAACAGTAAGGTCATTTATTTGAATCATCAGACTGTCCACGACAGTAGGCAGTAGATGCGCTGGTCAGAATGTCACATACGTGTTATTTATCAACCTTGATGAGCTCTTTGGCCCCCCTTATCCAGTCTTACTTCTCATCCTCTCTGCCTTCACTCCTCCACATCGATCTGTCTTATCTTTTTCTTCTTCTTCATTCTCTGTCATCCATCGTGTCTCTCATCAAGTCTCTTTGGCCGCTGACTAAAGGTCCCCTCTGCTCCAATCTGCAGCTCTCGCCTGGCGTTAACGGCGTAGGCGTTCGATTGAAACACCCTCGCTCTCACCGGGTTGAAATTAACGGTGTAATTGGGTCGAGTCTCTACGGTACAATATCCCTTCTTAAGGGTCGTTAAGGTACACCGTGGGAAGAGGCTGTAGCTACTGGCAGTCACGTCATGTCTGAGTCTCTGAGAAGCTTTTACATTTTTTTAAGCTGTTAGTCATCCATTTTCCTTCCTGAAAGCTACAGTATATGTACAGCTACAGTATATGTACAGCTATAGTATATGTACAGCTACAGTATATGTACAGCTATAGTATATGTACAGCTACAGTATATGTACAGCTATAGTATATGTACAGCTATAGTATATGTACAGCTATAGTATATGTATAGCTACAGTATATGTACAGCTACAGTATATGTACAGCTACAGTATATGTACAGCTATAGTATATGTACAGCTACAGTATATGTACAGCTACAGTATATGTACAGCTACAGTATATGTAGCTTTCAGTTGATACTTTTAATGGACCTAGCAGTGCCACACTTTATCGTAGGGGGTGAGAAAAACACTTCAACACCCCACACCAGCTAGTCCTTGACACAAATTAACTCGTCACACTTAGCGTCTGTCTGTGCCACTCAGGCTCAGTTCTAAGCAATAAAGACTGAATGAATGTCTGGTCACGTCGTGTCCATGTTTTGCACATAGAATATACTGCTGAAGTGTAAGTTGAAGGAAGCATCGTGGGCAGTAATTCAACAGCTTGTCATTGGTACACCAAACATGGATAACAATAAGGTACCAAATCCAGTTTTCAGCTTATGTCTTTAACAAATTATGCCTTTTGTTAGTATAGCCAGTGTTCACTCACAATAATTAGTGGGACAAGCCAAAGCATTGGTATTATCCTGGAGCAGATTTTTACAGTATCGGACTCACCAGTCACTATTGACTCTGTTGGGAAGGTGGAGGATCACATTAGTTTCATGTTAAAGAAATAGTTCACAAATAAATAAGACTATTACAATCCTGAATTGTGAAGTTTGTCATTTGTCTTTGCAGCTTGAATTCCTGGGGGACAGAGGGGTGTTGAGTTTGAACCGTCTTAAAACTTCACTGCTGCCCGTAGGTCTTTTGTGTGACAGAACTATGCTTGGTGATAGATAGCATGTCTTATCTATAGACAACATGGTCTCATTGAAATATGTCAAAATAGTGCCGTATTAACCATTGTAGTTATACTGTACGTCACAGAAACGAACATATTACGTCTGCTGTGGGAATAAGAGCGTTTGGATGGGACACAAAGTCTGTATTGTTCATTGACATTTTGTTTATTTCTTTTGTTCTAGACGAGGACACTATGTACCTACCACAAAGTTTACTTGTACCAAAACGAACACTTGTATTTAAAATGAAGGCTATAAATGAAGGATGTTTTTTTTTCCAATTATTTTGTGAAATGTGGGATAAAGATGATTTATATGCAACTTTTCTACATTTTCTAAGGGTTTTGTAAATATATGAATACACATATCTCTATATAATGTATGTATAAAGGGAGACATGGTGTAGTATAGCCTTGTATAAATTGCGGGGCTATGAGGTTAAGGCTGATGCACAAGTATAGGCTACAACTGTGGTGTGTACTGTTCTTCTATGCACAAGAGTATGACAAGGTATATGCTATTACTGTAAAACTATTACTGTAAAACGACCACAAGGGTTTGTATCTGCCTAATATTGTTTATTTCCGCAAATAAAACACATTGTTTATCACACTTTGGCTTGTGTGCAGTTTTTATGTATTCACTCACTTGGATACATGTATATTGTATTGTATATTATAAACTGAGTGGTTCGAGCCCGAATGCTGATTGACTGACAGCCGTGGTATATCAGACCATATACCACAGGAATGACAAAGCATTACTTTTTACTGGTCTAATTGCATTGGTAACCAGTTTATAATGGCAATACTGGCTATAAACAACACTCCCTCAGGCCTTATTGCTTAGTGTTCTTAATGTTTTGTACACTGAGTGTATAGTATACATGAGTATAGTATGGTGCTGGTTCCATTGTTGGAGCTGTCTTCATACTCTTCAAGCGTCTACATAAAGCACACCTATAAACATCAACATCTCTCCCACCACCCAGGTCAGTTTTTCTTTGAAAGGTTCACATTGTTGTACTTCAGGGCTGGGCTCAATTCGAATTGAAGGCATTCAACTCAGGAGGTGATTTAAAAAATGATAAAATGAAACACTTTTGAAGTAAAAAGCTTCTACTAATCAGTTTATTGAGAAGTCATTGGAAAATAGATGCTATTTTTTTTATTAACTTTACTTTCTGAATTGACTGCCTTCAATTGAAATTGAAACCCCAGCCCTGATGCAATTACTTAAAATGAACTGGCATGTTTTGAATTGAAGGCCAAGTACCAAGGACATAAGTGCGCTGAACAATTCCAAGTAAACGTTTCACACTTCAAAAAGAATAAACAGACCAAAATGGTTGATTCTACTGAGTGGCTGGAACATTAATGAATAATGGACAAAACTGAGCAGGACAAATACTTTTTCATACTCTACTTTCAAAGCTCTCATTTGAATATACTGCCTCTGAAGTTCAATAAGATTTCCTTAACAAAAGTTAGGACATAGTGTAAGAGGTCTCTAGTACTGTATATCTCAACAGTGTTAGAGCAAGAGGCTTTTATCTTATTGGTAATAAGAGCAGCCTGTTAACCAAAGCTATTTCCCTTCCTCTATTTTCTTGAAGGGATGTGCTCATTATCCCTATATAGTGAAATACTCTTACCGGAGGCCAATAGGGTGTCGTTTTGGATGCACATAGAGAGTGCTCACTTTAATGTGAGCTGACATTCTACCATTCACTTCATCACTATGATGCATCAATCATTCATCACCCTAATGCCAGTATTTAGATCATTTAGACAATTAGTCCATTTCACATGGTTGGCAATAATTGCTCATTAGATGGCACTATTGCAGTTGGTATGGTTGTGTCTAGTGGTTGAGTGCAGATTATATAATTTGGTCATATCGGGTTTAGTTCCAACGTTCATCACATTCTTGTTCTATTTGGAAAAGTAAACCTTCCCCGAGACATAGATTGAAGGCAATGAGACCAGACAAATTCACCTTAATGTAATTTATGCTTAATGAACATCTTGAGAAATGAAGTTGTGTATATATGAAATTGTGTATATTAGCCTTCCATTTGATTTCATACCAGTGAATCATGGGATACATGGTAAGCCGTCAGGTAGAACAATCAACACTCCGTTGCCCTGACACCTGAGGGTGAGTAGAGATGCCGATACAATTAGCTCCTTAGTTCCAATGGTGAAACAGACAAGTATGGCTCGGAGCCATTTATAGACATGTACAGATGTGGCTTGTTATCTTTAGTCACAGTGAGACAGAGCTCCACAGTGTGAGAACTAAAGGAGATGGGATGAATGAATAGGATAAAAGTATCCTATGGAGTCTTCACAACGATGTGTTAGGTTCTTATTTATCAGAGTAAATAACTCACGGACACTAGAAAAGCTTAACCAAGTTTTATTCTTCCCAAAGGGTCGTTACAGCTGTAATTCAGATCACCAGACATTTCTCACCATCACAGGTATATATCTCCCACTTAAGACACTCCTCCTTCTCTCCAACCCTTACGTCTTATGGTTAAACAGGAAGAGGGTAGTAAACCCTTATTACTCCCTTCAGGGGATCTAACCTGACCTCCTGACCTCAACTCCTCCTTCGTCTAATCCACAGATGTTCATCTTCTTCCCCTATAGCAATCCTTTGATCTCCTCCCGTCCACCCAGAACATTCCACAGCCACTGTCTCTCTACAGATCTCACTCCTTTATATACAATGCGTCTGATCTATCATGTCTTTAATATCTCAGTGTTCAACATTTCGAATCCAACTGTCCCTCCTCTTGAACAATAGCATCCTAATGTTCAATTTATAGAAACTTGGAAATTACTAATAAATGGACAATCGATAATAAAACCCGAATTTAAAAACCTAACAAATGGAACAAACAATGATAAACATTCACCGTGAGGTTTACAAACTCAGAGACTTATGGCCTCTGTTCTATGATCACATCATGTACAGTTTTATTTCCATCTCTCATCACACAATAAAACGCCATTCCAGCTGAATCTGCTGTCTTGTTCCATGTCAGCTGGAACGCTTTTTTGTTTCTCCACTCTCTCCTTCTGGTTCCTAAGAGAGTGATAGCATAAGACTTGGAAAGCAACAAAAACACACACAAAACATAACAGTATTAACGTGATAAGCTATGCATAATTATATATGCATGAAAACCAAAGTTTGAGAACATGACAATTCTCACTCTCTCTTCACCTTGACTATATACCTCCAGGATACTTTCCTGCTGGAATCCACAAAAATGAAAGCTCTAAAAAGCTTCCTCATGCTTTCGCCCAGTCTTCCCCTTTCGGCCCCAGGTTCAGAGAGGTGTTCCCAGGTCATGTCATTTTCACTTTGTTCCTCATCTCCTCCATTTACAGTGGAATCTAGTCTCTAACTCTCTCTCTTGCTCCGCTTCCTCTGTCATGGTGTCTTCACTCACCTATTATGCGTCTGTACCTCACTTCACGTGAGAACTATGCACCCCCCAAGGAGAGACATGGTGATCTTTACCGCTGCAGGTGCTGTACGGATTAATGTGTGTGGCCCATACCAACGCTGTCCCAACACCCCCGCCTGGTGTCTCTTCATGTACACTCCATCTCCAGAATTCAGCCCGTGCCCTTGGTTATATCTCTGCTTCCACCTGAGGATATACACACTGCAACACATGGGTCATTTCCGGACAACATCATTTGTGACATTTGAATAACCGCATCCCTTGTCCTCCCATCGGTCCCCCAGATACCTGTTACCAATCCATGTGGCATGAGTCCTCATAACAGATATCCCAACAATGCTACTAACGTAACCCCTGCTACTACCAACATGGCCCATGACTATAGTCTCACAATACCCCTCATTTGCACAGTAGTACACTTCCATGCTGTCAATATAGCATCCTACGCTACTAGTACTACTCCTTCAGTTACTGTCCCTACAGCCTCTTTCCTGTGAGAATACCTCCTGCATGTAATCTGTCAAATGTTCGCCGGCTGTTAGAAATTGGAGAAAAATGTACGAGTTATAATATCCAACCGAACAAAACTCTGAGTCACAGGTGTCCTGAACGTTTACCATAGTGTCTGAAATGCCACCACTATCTCTTCTACTCTCACCATGATCTAGGTATGTGTAATGTTCAACTAAATCCCCATATTGTGTACAGTTAGCTGTCCTCCCTCTTCTATGAGCTATCTCCTGTAACAATATACAGTCTCTGGGAATGATACTCCTCTATCATTACATCTAACCCCACAACACACTAGTCACTACTCCTAATGCATTTTCTACAGTTATAAACATACTAACACATTTTCAAATCAGTTAGTCAATATACATCATTCCCTCCTCTGGAACAATGAACACCCTCATGTTCCACGAAAGCTAAAAACATATTGACTTTAAAAGGAAAGAGAAACAAAGTCCATGTTTAATAACTTAGCACCACTCACTGATGCGATGTAACATAACAATTCTGAATACAGGGTAAAACAAAAGAGAACAAAACACTTTCATGGTTGTCCCAAGCTATCATCCAGTGATTCCCCTAACAAACCACCTCCCCTCAGGATGACACTTAGAGATACGTTTCTGGAGACTCTCTCCGCCAAATACATTTTAGCAGCGCCCCCTCCCCTCGTCGTTCTGTAGCAGTTCCCTCTCTTTGTATTCCAAACACAAAGAAAACATTTTATAAATTATCCAACCCAAATTTAGAATGACTGACCTCAGTGATTACTTTGAGTCTAGGACTCAAATTCCAGCGTATCAATTTAGCACACATCATCCCTGTTAGAACATACATTTATAAACAACCTGTAATTGCCGGTCATAACTCTTCTCATTACAGCCCTACTTTGCCCCTGTTTTCCTGTCACGAGTGGCCTGGTAATGAAAGATCAGTATCTCAATGCATCCTTAATCTAAATAGTTAGCAGGGTGTATTACCCCCCCCCCCCCTTCCTTCACCCTGCACTTATCATGCTAGTGTGACTTCTTCAGATATCGTTTACAGTTCATTTTCCCAACGGCACATGTAACATTTGCTGTCACATTTCATGGCCCTTGATAATGTCCAAATTTTAATATCCAAGTAGATACTTCCGTTTCTCCCACATACACAAGTCTCTCACTTGAGCTTGTTCCCTCTCTCCACGCTCACTCCACACGCGCTCTCAGCACCCGGCCCCGGTTTATGGCTCGGACTCAGATAGGAGTGGTAAAAGTCACTGTCTCTCATTGCACGCCTTTATCGCTATTTCTTCACCCGGTTAGGGAGGGTTTTGAGGTTTACACACACTGTCTATGATCAAATTATTCCTACCATGCATTAAGACATGATCTGACGTCACCTTCCATGATAACCTCAAAAAAGCACAGATCATAACAACAGTTTAGTTCATTTCTGTTTCAGGAAACCAGACAAACATTGACTATATGACAAATTATTTCATTAACCTTTTCTTAATAACATCTCGAAGACAAATGTCAAAAAGCATAACATACTGTTACTGCTAAAACCATTTTCTAAATTAGTCCATACTCCCTTATTCTCCCTGGCGACCTCTCGGAAGAGTTACCAGATCATGAAGTTAGCACCTTAACCCCTCACAGAATTCCCTACTCCAGGATCCTAATCTGGTGGAATTGGTATCGAAACAAAAACACAAAATGAAATCAGTAATACATATATTACGATCCATTTGAAGTAACTGTCATCCCTTATTAACATGTATTTTCCTTTCTATATGCAGACTGAACACAGTACCACTGTATAAGTACCCAGAGACCAGGACCTCAGGGAACTGGTCATTTTCCCCTTTCAAACACGTGATAAAAAAAAACACATTCAATTAAAAATAAACAAATTCAAATAACTAATCAACTTAGAATTACAACTCTTTATAACTCCCTCCAGAAATAATAATAATCTCCTAAAGTAATGGTACTATTTGAAGAGACTGGTATTTCTCATTCATTTTATAAATGAATCCCCCTGTTCTGTTCATTTCTAGTGAGGTTGATCATTCCTCATTAGGAATTTTAGGAACAGGGCATTAAACACCATTCAAATGTTTCCTCTCCCTTTCTTTCTTCGTCCTTTGGTAACCATTTAAATACCTTTTCAAAACCTTTCCATCCTCCAGCATACCCAATTTAACTGAATTGAAAAGACACCATCCAATAAATCCCACAGTATTAACACACCACTAACACACATTCGCAACCAGTAAATGGTGTATGTGTGTTTGTGAACCGTAGGTCCAGAACACACATGAACAGGCCTCACTTATTATCTGGACCTTGTTTATGGCCTAATCCAAATACGTTAATACCTCAAACTGCCGAATATCACTAACTGCTGTCCCCCCTCAATCTCCGGGGACCTTAAAACGCAAAATAATGATACCCTCTCTTTCGGAAAAGAGAGTGTACATTCCGTTAGCATTCACTATGCAACATTTTAATCAGCAATCCAAAATAATGAATTATAAACCAAACCTGTTCTTTGTAAATCCACTGTCCTTTCTCCAATCATTAAATGTTTGTTTTAATCCACCCCATCCTTTATTTAGCATGTACTACCCTTAGACACAGCGACATTATCTCTCCACCGAGTCTAATGATTCACTGGTCTCCTTTTCCCCATGATTCTCCATAACCACCACACCACATAAAAAAATTTAAGTTTATTTTAGGTTTGGTAACCCCGATATCAATCCCTCGTGACCCCAGTTCATTTTAGGTTAGGTAACCCCTATACTAATTCCTCATGACCCCTCCACCCTTTCGTCCATTCTAGAATTCTATTTAAAAATAAAACCACATAAAATATCTCATGATATTAAAAAAAACAAGGCTTTCTGAGTTTGCAAGGAGTGTTTGGCCACTTCATTTAAATATGTTACCTTTAGAATCCATTTCCCTGGCATTTCGCCTAGATTCTTCAACCCAAATGACGTTTTCCTGTGGCAACTTTAGCCAATTTCTCATTGCAAGGAATCCGCAATATTTTCATGTGGTTCTCTAACACTTTGTCTCACCAAGGCAGCTTTAGCCATTTCGTCTGCTTTACGATTACCTACGGCGATTTTATCTGTACGACTAGTATGAGCTTCACATTTTACCACTGCTAATTTACTGGGTAACTGACATGCTTCTAATAATGCCTCGACTTCCAGACCATTTTTTTTATTGGTGTTTCTGTCGCTGTTAACATGCCCCGTTGTGACCACAATGTACAGAAATCATGAACTACTCCAAATGCATAGCACACACAGCGTACCCCGTTACTCTGTTCCCTTCTGTGGTCATGTAATTAGAGCCAGCTGTATACAATACGTTTCCCGATTCCAATGCTGTCTCTTGCAAATCAGGTCTAGGTTTTGGAGTAATCTGATCTGGGTTACATATATGCGATTCAACCTCCACAGGAAACAGCATAACGATGCAGGATTCAAAGCACCAATCTTATGAAATTGTAGATTTTCCCCATTTAACGTTAACTCCCATTTTGCCCATCTTGCACTAGTAACATGTTGTGCTTTCGTGCTGTTCACTATGATTGCTATTGCGTGTGGAACATACAAATCTACTTTTTGACTCATTGCACTGGAAGCCGTGTTATGCAACATAATTTCTGTCGCCTGTATCACCATAAGGCACGGTGACATTCCTCTTGCCACCGAGTCTAGCCGTTTACTCCAGTACATTACTGGTCTTTCTCTACCCCCATGATTTTGCGTAACCAGCGCGCTACAATGTCCTTCCTGTTCATGAACAAAAATGTTAAAAGGTAATTTTATGTTTGGCAATCCCAATGCTGGGGCTTGACACAATTGCTTCTTTAACTCGACAAACGCTTCCTCACACTCTGGATTCCACTCTATCCTCTCATGGGGACCCTTCCCCCCTTTCGTCAACTCTGTAAGTGGCTCAGCAATTTCAGAGATTGACGGAATAAAATGTCTAGCAAAATCGAAAACTCCTAAAGTTTTCCTGAGCGTGCGAGGAGTGTTTGGCCGTGCCAAAGAACGCATTGTTTCTACCCGATCCCGGGTAATGTGTTTCGTGCCCTTAGAAATCGAAACCCCCACATATGTTACCTCTTGCTTTGCTAGTTGTGCTTTCTCATACGACGCTTTATGACCCTGTTCCGCCAAATAGTCTACCAATGTGGTGAGGTCTTGCATATGAGTTTCTTTGTCTTTTGACGCTAATAACAAATCATCCACGTATTGTACCAACTGTGGTGGCTAATTTCTGCATTACCAAATGAGGAGAGTTACAAACACACCAGTCCGAGTTAACTACATCTTTAATAATTAAAATACTTTTGCAAAAGCACTTGACCTTCAATGATACCATTGAAAAGGGAAGGTTCCAACACAATGGCTACTGAGATATTTTATACCCAAAAATCCACCCCTACAACGTACATTGACGAACCACAGATACATAGAATGGGTCACAAGGTTAAGTTTTGTATGAAAATATATCTATAAAACACAGCAGACAGCAACTGCTATATCAACAGTATTCATTATATAGACTGGTATTTGGTCTCCCTAGAACCGTCCCTCCCTGATACGGTATAGAACAAAACCATTAGCTCATGTCCTCTGGAATGCTTTTTAGGCGTTCTTATCAAAATACACCATAAATCTCCTCTGTCAGTGCTATCTCATAGAGGCCCATCCTCAGTAAGACACCTCTTGTTCCCACTCCTGGACAAGCTCACTGAGGGGAGGGACCTGCGCACAGACATTGTGGAGACAAATAATTGGTTCCCCATTAATCACGCCATCCCTTCACATGGTTTAAGAATAGGTAAAGACACATTCACATATGAAGACACTGTTTCATTCTGTCCTCTTCTCTTGCTGATATTCTGCATAGCAACAGAGACATGTAAAAAAGAAGTCTGACCTCTCCCCTCTCTGGGCCCCAGGTGATTGAGCCCCAGCTAAGGGAAACGTGCAACTGAAAGACACCAGAGTCCAAAGGACACTTTCTAATGACAAGTATCTCGCATAAGCATATTATACTAATAAAACATCTTAATTATCTATGTTACCCAACTAATTCTGATTCATCCACCACACAACACAGAACCTCCAAATTGACACCCCTTTCACAATTGTTTCAATGCAGAATGATACCAAGTGGACTATTTGTAAATCCCATCGGTACTCTGCTAAAAGTTAGGTAAAACGTGATCTCATATGTCTTCCTTCACATAGAAACTGTAATCTCTATGAACCACTTATCGATCGAACAGAGACTATACACCGCTAGGTGAAAGTTCCATTCTTACTAACCTCAAAACGATTAGTTGTTGCTCTTTTGAAAAAGATGCAAACTCTTGTCTAGCGGCATTTCCTTCAAATGCAGTAGGTTCCAGTATTACCTTACACTCATTCTTCCAATGCCCGATAGTCCCACATCTAAAACAGGGAGCTAACCCCCGGTGCCTTATCACAGGGTTGCTACCCTTCCCTCTCTGTTTCCTTATCTTATTTGGGCCATTGAAACTATAGGTAGTGATTTTCTCTATGGCCCTATTATCCCCTTGCACGTCTGCGAGGTGAGCGGAGTTATATTCCACTCTCAAAAAATCATCTTCAATTAAACCTACCACCCCTGCAATTACCGTTTTGATCACAGGGTTCAAACCTGCCATCAAAGCAGAAGTGCAAAATCTATCAATACACTCCCGTTCCCAGTCTTTCTGTGGTAGAGTACTGGTACTCATTCCAGGCTTTTCGTGATGCATTATTTGTTGATAGAATGCTGACATCAGATCGCTGGTATATTGAGCTTTTGATTCTGGTTTTATGTCCTTGTGCCAAGTCATAATTGCCACCCTGAATTCTTTATTTGATTTGAATTCTCCGTCAGCAGGAAAATGTTTTCCAATTTTATCTAATTTGCTCTATTCCCATATTCCAGCCGAACTGGTAGAACGCTCATGCGCTTCTTTCAGCGCCTCCATGGCTTTATTAAAATCTGCTAGCTCTATATTACAGGGAGAATCTGTCACGACTTCGCCGAAGTTGGTGCCTCTCCTTGTTCGGGTGGCGTTCGGCGGTCGTCGTTGCCGGCTTTCTAGCTGCCACCGATCCACGTTTCTTTTTCCATTTGTTTTGTCTTGATTGTTAACACCTGGTTCCCATTACGTTATTATTATTTCCCTATTTAACCCTCTGTCTCTCATTATGTTTTGTGCGTGATTGTTTCCTGGTTTTTGTGTTAGGGTTTGTTATCCCTGCGTGGATTTATTGGCTGATAATTTTGTTCAGAGTAAAGTACGTTAGTTTACTCAGTTCTGTGTCCTGCGCCTGACTCCATCCTCACCTCGGCACAACTGACACTTGACAGAATCACGCACCATTTTTATGGAGTCAGCAGGTGCACCCAGTCCTCCGGTACCAGTGGAGGAACACGTCCAGCAGCACGCGATGATGCTCCAACATCTTGGCACAGCCATGGATTGCGTGCTGCTCACCATGGAGCGATGGGAAAAGGGGGTTTTCCCACAACCCCATCAACTTCACTCCAACCAACACCACAACCCACACCGCTGTCCACCCCTCCATCACCTGGACCCAGTGGGATTCGGCTCTCACTCCCGAGCGCTTATGATGGGACGGCTGCCGGGTGCCAGGGGTTCCTGCTCCAGTTGGAGCTCTACCTGGCCACCCGCGGACGTTCGGATCAGGGTCCGTCCATTCCATCCCCCAGCACCTCCGATCCTACACCTATGGAGCTCGGAGGTGCTGCTCTAAGGGTAACCGAAGGGGGGGCTGTTTCCTGCACTACCTGTGGCCGCAGAGGACACACTGCTGGTCGGTGCTGGAGAGGTTCCCCAGGAAGTCGAGGCAGCAGGCAGGGCACTGGTGGATCATCCCAGGTGAGTATGCACCCAACTCACCCAGAGCTTCCTGTTGCGCACATGTATATATCTATAGACTTTCCTGACTTTTCCCAGCATAAGGCGCTAGTAGATTCAGGCGCAGCTGGGAACTTTATTGACCGTTCGTTTGCTCGTAGATTAGGCATCCCTATTGTTCCTGTTGATGTGCCCTTCCCTGTACATTCCTTAGATAGTCGTCCTTTAGGGTCGGGTCTGATTAGGGAGGTCACAGCTCCACTATGTATGATAACGCAGGAGGTTCATGAGGAGAGAATTAGTCTCTTCCTGAGATTCTCCTGCATTTCCTGTGGTGTTGGGGTTTCCCTGGTTGGCCCATCATGACCCCACTATTTCATGGAAACAGAGGGCTCTCAAGGGATGGTCACGTCAGCGTTCAGGGAGGTGTATTGGTGTTTCCATAGGTGCAACTACGGTGGTCCAAACCAGGTCTCCACCATGCACATCCCCCCTGAATATACCGATTTGGCTCTCGCCTTCTGTAAAAAGAAGGCGACTCAACTACCACCCCATCGACGGGGGGATTGTGCGATAAATCTCCTGGTAGACGCAGCACTTCCCAGGAGTCACATGTATCCTCTTTCACAGGAGGAGACGGCGGCTATGGAAACATATGTCACCGAATCTCTGGGACAGGGATACATTCGGCCTTCCACTTCACCTGCCTCCTCGAGTTTCTTTTTTGTGAAGAAGGATGGAGGTTTACGCCCGTGCATTGACTATAGAGGTTTAAATCAGATCACGGTGAAGTATAGTTACCCTCCGCCTCTCGTAGCCAGTGTGACCGAGTCATTGCATGGGGCGCGCTTCTTCACCAAATTGGATTTTAGGAGTGCCTACAACCTGGTGCGTATCCGGGAAGGGGATGAGTGGAAGACGGCATTTAGTACCACCTCTGGGCACTATGAGTACCTCGTCATGACGTACGGGTTGAAGAATGCTCCATCCGTCTTCCAAACCTTTGTAGACGAGATTTTCAGGGACCTGCACGGGCAGGGTATAGTGGTGTATATAGATGACATTCTAATATACTCCGCTACACATGCCGAGCATGTGTTTCTGGTGCGCAAGGTGCATGGTCGCCTGTTGGAGCATGACCTGTACGTTAAGGCTGAGAAATGTCTGTTCTTCCAACAGTCCGTCTCCTTCCTAGGGTATCGCCTGTCCGAGTCAGGGGTGGAGATGGAAAATGACCGCATTTCAGCCGTGCGTAATTGGCCGACTCCAACCACGGTAAAGGAGGTGCAGCGGTTCTTAGGGTTTGCCAACTACTACCGGAGGTTTATCCGGGGCTTTGGTCAGGTAGCGGCTCCTATTACCTCACTGCTGAAGGGGGGACCAGTGCGACTGCAGTGGTCGGCTGGGGCGGACAGGGCTTTTGGTCACCTGAAGGCTCTGTTTACCTCGGCTCCTGTGTTGGCTCATCCTGATCCCTCCTTAGCGTTCATAGTAGAGGTGGATGCGTCCGAGGCTGGGATAGCAGCCGTGCTGTCTCAGAGCTCGGGTACGCCACCTAAACTCCACCCCTGTGCGTTCTTTTCGAAGAAGCTCAGCCCGGCGGAGCGAAACTATAATGTGGGGGACTGGGAGCTGTTGGCTGTTGTCGGATATAGGAACTAGCCTACCTTGTTTGTTGCCAGCTGTGCTCCACTGATCTGGACTCTTTGGTTTGACTCCAAAATGTGGTGAATCCTGCCGACAACGCCAACTGTTAGGTTCTTATTTATCAGAGTAAATAACTCACGGACACTAGAAAAGCTTAACCAAGTTTTATTCTTCCCAAAGGGTCGTTACAGCTGTAATTCAGATCACCAGACATTTCTCACCATCACAGGTATATATCTCCCACTTAAGACACTCCTCCTTCTCTCCAATCCTTACATCTTATGGTTAAACAGGAAGAGGGTAGTAAACCCTTATTACTCCCTTCAGGGGATCTGACCTGACCTCCTGACTTCAACTCCTCCTTCATCTAATCCACAGATGTCCATCTTCTTCCCCTATAACAATCCTTTGATCTCCTCCCGTCCACCCAGCACATTCCACAGCCACTCTGTCTTTCTACAGATCTCACTCCTTTATATACTATGCGTCTGATCTATCATGTCTTTAATATCTCAATGTTCAACATTTCGAATCCAACAGATGGCACCCATTTAGACATGAATTAACAGGCTCTCTCTATTGTAGTCTCAATGAGACATCTGATGCATTCAATTTGAATGACTACGTCTGAAAGAAAACACACCATGCAGTGATTTTTGACCAATGTGAGGAAACGTCCCAAATGGCATCCTATTCCCTATGTAGTGCACTACTTTTGGCCAGAGCCCTATGGGCCCTGGTTAAATGTAGTGCACTATAAAGGGAATAGGTTGTAATTCTGGTTAAATGTAGTGCACTATAAAGGGAATAGGCTGTAATTTGGGATGCAACCAGTGTGTTGTTGTATGTGATCATGTTGGCTTGATTTATGGCTGCGTTCTGGTCTGGAGAGTGGACTGTCAGACTCAGTAGAATGAATGGGATTAAATGAGATAATGACCACTATACAGAACACAGATAATGGACAAAACGGACAGAACATTGCTCTTGGAAACGAGAAGGAACAGCATCCTAAGCTTCGCCAATGAGGCCACTGGGACATTGGGTTTGTTTGAGTTGACTTTGCCATTAACTCGCAGTGCAGTACTTTCCATATTACCCTCATCCTAAGGGTTTACTTAAAGTTATTGAGTTCTGGGTGACTTTTCAGATTTTTTTAAATGAGGAAGGCTCAACTTCAGTCCCTAGAAGGTGGCTAATGTAATAATAGAATTACTTCTGATGCCCTTTAATAGCCACTCTTGTTTGCTCAATTAAAAATCAAAGTGGAAAGAAAATCAGGCCACTATGGAGCTTTAATGACTATGGAGTTTTAATGACTCTGGTGCTTTAATGACTATGTTGCTTTAATGACCATTAAGCTTTAATGATTATTGAGTTTGAATGACTATTGAGCTTTAATGACTATTAAGCTTTAATGATTATTGAGCTTTAATGACTATGGAGCTTTAATGACTATGGAGCTTTAATGACTATTGAGATTTAATGACTATGGAGCTGATAAGAGAATTATCTAATAAAGGTAAATGAATCAATAAACCATTATGAATTATTAGTCATGTAGCATGGATAATGAATAATCAATGTACTGAACGGTTAGTCCCAGAAAGTCTAGTAGAGGCTGGAGAGGGAGAGAAATGAGTGTGTGTATTTAGTGTGCCCAAGAGAGCAGAAGACATGTGGTACAGGGAGTAACAACTTCAAGGGGTTCCTAATCTTGAGGGAAAGGAACAGGCAGAGCTGGATAGTGATAAACAGTGGGGGAAGTCAAAGGGGAGATGCAGTTCACCTACAGTTTGTGAGTAAATGCATGTGCATAAGTAAGGAGGGAACTATATAATGATGTTTTGTTATTTGGACTCCAGAACGTTCTCATGAATAAAGCCGAATGAACCTTTTGCATAAAGCTGAGTCCTTGCCTACTTATTTAACCCAGTGTCTTACAAACCTTGGGCATTAGTCAAGGCTTATTGATTGTTGATTATTATCATTAAGATATAAAATTCCGATATCAGGAGCTTTAATGACAATTGAGCTTTAATGACTATGGAGCTTTAATGACTATGGAGCTTTAATGACTATGAAGCTTTAATGACTATGGAGCTTTAATGACTATGGAGCATAAATGACTATGGAGCTTTAATGACAATTGAGCTTTAATGACTATGGAGCTTTAATGACTATTGAGATTTAATGACTATGGAGCTTTAATGACTATGGAGATTTAATGACTATGGAGCTTTAATGACTATGGAGCTTTAATGACTATGGAGCTTTAATGTCTATGGAGCTTTAATGACTATGGAGCTTTAATGACTATGGAGCTTTAATGACTATGGAGCTTTAATGACTATGGAGCTTTAATGACTATGGAGCTTTAATGACTTTGGAGCTTTAATGACTATTGAGCTTTAATGACTATGGAGCTTTAATGACTTTGGAGCTTTAATGACTATGGAGCTTTAATGACTATGGCGCTTTAATGACTATGGAGCTTTAATGACTATGGAGCTTTAATGACTATGGAGCTTTAATGACTATGGAGCTTTAATGACTATGGAGCTTTAATGACTATGGAGCTTTTCTTTTAATCCAACTCTCAGCGAGTGCCTCCAGTCTTCAGGTGATGACGTCATTTAAAGGAAACTTAATAAAAATCACATACTGACAGTCGTCGTTAGGTCCTATAAGTTAAAACTATGGCTCTTAATAGAATCAGTACTATTCATTGTATTTTCTGCATATCGTCATATCACACACAGAGTCATTTAATATTGAATAGTTCCTGGGGCAAGCTGAGACGTCAAGTACCGCAATTGATGTTGCAGCTGAATCAGGACTTCAGATCTGTGTGACTGTGAGGTACACACACACACACACACACACACACACAC
Source organism: Salmo trutta (assembly GCF_901001165.1). Classification (NCBI taxonomy): domain Eukaryota; kingdom Metazoa; phylum Chordata; class Actinopteri; order Salmoniformes; family Salmonidae; genus Salmo; species Salmo trutta. Next base: position 67,773,988 of record NC_042970.1, on the reverse strand, counting down.
ACACACACACACACACACACACACACACACACACACACACACACACACACACACACACACACACACACACACACACACACACACACACACACACCTCCCACCCATACCTGCCATTCTCAGAATCTACACTTCAAAAAAGATGATGCCCTCCAGAGAGAGGTCGTGTGTGTTCTCTCTCTCCTGTAGTGTGTCTGCTCTGCGCTGGGTTGGCTTCTGAAGGCTCCTTTAGTGCCTGAGGGCTTTGAGAACCCTACACTTGAATTTCTTTTCTCCAAATGCCAAGCACGTTTTCAATTCATTCCACTCAAGGTAAAATATAACTTTGTTTGATTTCTTAGTATTTTTTCAAGAAATGAATTCTTTGAAGACCCTACTCAATTTTATTTATTCATAAACATATTTCCTGTATGAATTTACCGTCTGTTTTATTTTCTCTAGAAACATAAGTACACAGAATTTGTCAATGCAACCCAGAATATATACTCCCTAATTATAACCAGAAACAAACTTTATGCTTGGGAATAATTGCATGTTTTTTTCATCTGCATAGAAAAACAACATCAATCTTTAAAAAACAACAACAAGTGGCATAATTAAGACTTCAAATGTGATCACTTTATCCATGTCAGCTTCAAACTAGAGAGGGTATACCATATTCAAGAAATAAACATGCATGTTCTTTGAACATGGCACATACTGTGCATGATTGATAATGAGAAGATTTGAGATCTAACGCAGTGTGAGCACATAAACGAATAAGATGGATTAAGAAACCATATTCAATCATATTAATGTATTTCTTAGTTTTCCCCTAGAGACTCAACAATCTGTATGTACCGTCCCACACACGTACACACACACGCACACACACACCTCTCTCTAGCTATATAGGCTATGCTCCCCTGGGTTGCCAGTTAAATGAGAAGATCCGTTGATCAGATCACACATTGGTCCCATACTGTGAGCTCTCTCTGTGGAGACAACATGAAACTAGGCCCCCATTCTATTCATCCATAATGATGCTCTAGCCTGGTCCCAGATCTGTTTGTACTGTCTTGACAACTTTAACAACTATTGACAAGACAGCACAGACTGATCTGGGATCAGGATGTAATGATGCACCACTGCATGATAACCTCCAGGAGTCACACTCAATACAAGATGCTCGCTTTTTGAAAATCCATTATAAACACACTGGTTAAGTTAGCAGGCCTGCTTTATGTCTGTGTTCTATTATGATGGAGCTGCCTGTCAATCAAAAGGGCTATATATTGTAGATGCTTCAGAAATAATTCATTCAAGTAAATGTTATGCTATTTAAAGGGGTACGCTACTTTTGGCAAAGGCCAGATAAAAGGACCTTCTACAGCTCCTTTAATGTAGTATGTGTCTGCTTATAAATAATTGGTGATCCATCTATGTAGTGCTTATGAATTCTTAATGAAAGCTCAATTAAGCCTTGTTAATTGGTTTAAGTGTGCCCGAACTACCTCCTGTTGCTGACCATGGGCACGGGAAATGCATAATGAATCATCTCATTTGAATTCCTTTGAGTATTCACTCCTAGTAATTACATTAGTATTCACACTTTCACGGAGTCACGATATTGTACATACAGTGGATATAAAAAGTCTACACACTCCTGTTAAAATGCCAGTTTTTTGTGATGTAAAAGAACGAGACAAAGATAAATCATGTCAGAACTTTTTCTACTGTTAATGTGACCTTTAATGTGAACAATTCAATTGAAGAACAAACTGAAATCTTTGAGGGGGAAAAATGAAAAATAAAAACCTTACAATAACCTGGTTGCATAAGTGTGCACACCCTCTTATAACTGGGGATGTGGCTGTGTTCAGAATTAACCAATCACATTCAAACTCATGTTAAATAGAAGTCATTACACACCTGCCATCATTTAAAGTGACTCTGATTAATCACAAATAAATTTCAGCTGTTCTAGTAGGATTTTCCTGACATTTTCTTAGTTGCATCTCAGAGCAAAAGCCATGGTCCGCAGAGAGCTTCCAAAGCATCAGAGGGATCTCATTGTTGAAAGATATCAGTCAGGAGAAGGGTACAAAATAATTTCCAAAGCATTACATATACCATGGAACACAGTGAAGACAGTCATCATCAAGTGGAGAAAATATGGCACCACAGAGACATTACCAAGAACTGGACGTCCCTCCAAAATGTATGAAAAGACGAGAATAAAACTGGTCAGGGAGGCTTCCAAGAGGCCTACAGCAACATTAAAGGAACTGCAGGAATTGCTGGCAAGTACTGGCTGTGTGCTACATGTGACAACAATCTCCCGTATTCTTCATATGAATGGGCTATGGGGTAGGGTGGCAAGACGGAAGCCTTTTCTTACAATGAAAAACATACAAGCCCGGCTGAAGTTTGCAAAAACAAACATCAAGTCCCCCAAAAGCACGTGGGAAAATGTGTTATGGTCTGATGAAACCAAGGTTTAACTTTTTGGCCATAATTCCAAAAGGTATGTTTGGCGCAAAAACAACACTGCACATCACCCAAAGAACACCATACCCACAGTGAAGCATGGTGGTGGCAGCATCATGCTTTGGGGATGTTTCTCTTCAGCTGGAACCGGGGCCTTAGTCAGGGTGGAGGGAATTATGAACAGTTCCAAATACCAGGCAATTTTGGCACAAAACCTTCAGGCGTCCGTTAGAAAGCTGAAGATGAAGAGGAAGTTCACCTTTCAGCACGACAACGACCCAAAGCACACATCCAAATCCACGAAAGCATGGCTTCACCAGAAGAAGATTAACGTTTTGGAATGGCCCAGCCAGAGCCCAGACCTGAATCCAATTGAACATCTCTGGGGTGATCTGAAGAGGGCTGTGCACAGGAGATGTCCTCGCAATCTGACAGATTTGGAGCGCTTTTGCAAAGAAGTGTGGGCAAATATTGCCACATCAAGATGTGCCATGCTAATAGACTCCTACCCAAAAAGACTGAGTGCTGTAATAAAATCAAAAGGCGCTTCAACAAAGTATTAGTTTAAAACCTCTCTAGGGTACGTGGGACAAAATCGTCCCACACTATTCAACAGCCAGTGACAAATCAGAGCGCCAAATTTAAAACCACAAAATGTCATAATTCAAAGTTCTCAAACATAGGACTGTTTTACACCATTTGAAAGATAAGACTCTCGTTAATCTAACCACATTGTCTGATTTCAAAAAGGCTTTACAGCAAAAGCAAAACATTAGATTATGTCAGGAGAGTACCCTGGCAAAAATAATCACACAGCCATTACCAAAACCACAGCTAAATGCAGCATTAACCTTTGATGATCTTCATCAGATGACACTCCTAGGACATTATGTTATACAATACATGCATGTTTTGTTCAATCAAGTTCATATTTATATCAAAAAACAGCTTTTTACATTAGCATGTGATGTTCAGAACTAGCATACCCACCACAAACTTCTGGTGAATTTACTTAATTACTCACGATTAACGTTCACAAAATACATAACAATTATTTTAACAATTATAGATACAGAACTCCTTTATGCAATCGCTGTGTCAGATTTTAAAATAGCTTTTCGGCGAAAGCACATTTTGCAATATTCTGAGTAGATAGCCCGGCCATCACGGCTAGCTAATTTGACACCCACCAAGTTTGGCCCTCACCAAACTCAGATTTACTATAACAAAAATTGGATTACCTTTGCTGTTCTTCGTCAGAATGCACTCCCAGGACTTCTATTTCAACAACAAATGTTGTTTTGGTTCCAAATAATCCATAGTTATATTGAAATAGCTCCGTTTTGTTCGTGCGTTCAGGTAACTATCTGAAGGGTGACGCGCGAGCACATTTCGTGACAAAAAAATAAAAAATATTCCATTACCGTACTTCGAAGCATGTCAAACGCTGTTTAAAATACATTTTTATGCTATTTTTCTCGTAAAATAGCGATAATATTCCAACCGGGCGACGTTGTATTCATTCAAAGAGAGAAAGAAAAACATGGAGAATTCACATGAATGCGCATCTCCAGTGTCACTGTTCTCAGCCTGACCACTCACAAAATCTCCTGCTGTTTTTCGCCCAGAGACTGGAGAGACGTCATTCCACTTTCTGGCGCCTTCTGAGAGCCAATGGAAGCCTTAGAAAATGTCACGTTACAGCAGAGATGCTGTATTTTCGATAGAGATGCCACAGAAGGAGAACAAATTGTCAGACAGGGCACTTCCTGTTTGGAATCTTCTCAGGTTTTGGCCTGCCATATGAGTTCTGTTATACTCACAGACACCATTCAAACAGTTTTAGAAACTTTAGAGTGTTTTCTATCCAAATCCACTAATTATATGCATATTCACGTTTCTGGGCAAGAGTAGTAACCAGTTTAAATCGGGTACGTTTTTTATCCGGCTGTGCAAATACTTCCCCCTAGCCCCAACAGGTTATTAAGGGTGTGCACACTTATGCAACCAGGTTATTGTGAGTTTTTTATTTTTATTTTTCCCCCTCAAAGATTTCAGTTTGGTTTTCAATTGAATTGTTCACGTTATAGGTCACATTAATGGTGGAAAAAGTTCTGACATGATTTATCTTTGTCTCATTATTTTACATCACATAACCTGGCATTTTAACAGGGGTGTGTAGACTTTTTAAATCCACTGTATCTCTGTCCCTATACACAACATTAGAACTTAAGAAAGCCCAAGGACATTAGTGGAGCATGACTTGGTTCTTTATTGTGATTTTTGTGTGAAGTTATAAAGGCTACTTATCATCCATGTAAGTGCTGGCAACGTGACCAGATATCCTGTCAATGGAGCACATTTAGACATCGTAGCAAAGCAATTGTCTGTTACCCTAAAGTAGTTTGTCACTTTATTGATTTCTCTCATGATGGAAATGAAAATCAACCAAAACCTCTTCAGCCAGTAAGAGACCTTCTCCAAGAGGTGCAGTGACTAATAATAATAATTATTATGATGTATTTTTATGTGGACATGAAGGGGACAGGGCTATCATGAGACATAATGGACCAAAAATGGCCAAACAATATATAGATTGAGACAATATAATATTGTTGCATTATCTGTACAGCACTTGATGTTTGAAAATAGCTGGACATGGCAACAGTTCACAAGCAAAATGCTTCTCAAACCTTTTATATTCCACCTGCTATCCACACTCCTGCGCTTGGAGGTCTATCTTGTTCTTTTTCCTTTTTTCCATTGTCGCCTTCAAGTTTTCTGGGTTAAAACGGTATTGGAGTGGCCTTGGGTGGTCTACGCTGCCCCTGGAACATACTGCTGCCAGCATGGGTTTGAATGTAGCCCACTGCTATTTCAGCACACTCTCTCCTTCCATCTATCTTCTCTGTCTTTATCCTATCCAATAAATATAAACAAATACAAAAGGGATGGGACTGCCCACTCCTTCAAAAAAACAGATTTGTGATGTCAAAGCATTTATTTAATGCAAATGTGTACCGTATGTACAGTTTACACTGTACCCGCACACAACTCCAAGCAATAGCACTATCGCCAAGTATACAGTAATTCGTAGTATTATTTAGTAATTGCAGATCTCTGCTACTTTTCTTCCGTTTCACCTTTTCATCCTCCATCCTTTGTGTGGTTTATTAATGGCCTTCATTAACTTGGCCTCAAGGCAAGGTTTTTGTCATGATTAGTTCTAAGAATCTTATGTGTCTCTTTCACCTCATGAAAGAGAGGTACGTACTTACACACACACAACTTGTCACGACTTCCGACCGAAGTTGGTCCCTCTCCTTGTTCGGGCGGCGTTCGGCGGTCGACGTCACCGGCTTTCTAGCCATCGCCGATCCACTTTTCATTTTTCCATTTGTTTTGTCTTTGTTTTCTACACACCTGGTTTCTATTCCCCAATTACATGTTCATTATTTAACCCTCTGTTTCCCCCATGTTTGTGTGTGTGTTTGTTTTATTGTAAGGCTGTATCTGACGGCTGGTATTATTGTTACCGTGCGTTGTTATTATTCCCGTTTATTTCGTTGTACCGGTATTTTTCCAGCACCATAGTATTGTGTTTATACTGTTGTTTTTTCTTGTATTAAATACTTTGTCCACAGCCACAGCCTTGACACAACTCTTACCTCATCTAATAGTTGCCTTCAGATGGTAAAACTTGCTATAGGCTCTCTCTACTTGGCTCTGTACAATCAACAACATTACAAACTCAGCCTGCCTGTGAGAACTATATTCTGCAATGTGCGCATGCTGATCAGTCCATTTGTTAAAGCCCATGGAACCATAGTTATAGTTATCCATATCCTCTCTCCAAACTCCTCACTAAAACAACAGCTGTAATGAAGAGTTTCTGCCCAGCAACAAAGGCAGAAGGTAAATGAAGGAAGAGGAACAGACTGGCTGCATCCCAAATGGCACCTTCATCCCTATATAGTGCATTACTTTTGACCAGCACCCATGACATAGACGGACCAGCTGAATCCAGGTGAAAGCTATGATCCCTTATTGATGTCACTTGTTAAATCCACTTCAATCAGTGTAGATGAAGGGGAGGAGACAGGTTAATGAATGCTTTTTAAGCCTTGATACAATTGAGACATGGATTGTGTATGTTTGCCATTCAGAGGGTGAATGGGCAAGACAAATTATTTAATTGTCTTTGAACGGGGTATGGCAGTAGGTGCCAGGTTTGAGTGTGTCAAGAACTGCCACGTGGGGGGGTACAACTCAATATCAGGAAGGTGTTCTGAGGGAAAAGGGGGGGTACAACTCAATATTAGGAAGGTGTTCTGAATGCTTTGTACACTCAGTGTAGATCCCATTCATTTGTTGCATGCTGCATCTGAGGCACCCTGCTGGGAATCTTTATAATGCACCCTGCTGGGAATCTTTATAATGCACCCTTCTGGGAATCTTTATAATGCACCCTGCTGGGAATCTTTATAATGCACCCTGCTGGGAATCTTTATAATGCACCCTGCTGGGAATCTTTATAATGCACCTTGCTGGGAATCTTTATAATGCACCCTGCTGGGAATCTTTATAATGCACCTTGCTGGGAATCTTTATAATGCACCCTGCTGGGAATCTTTATAATGCACCTTGCTGGGAATCTTTATAATGCACCTTGCTGGGAATCTTTATAATGCACCCTGCTGGGAATCTTTATAATGCACCCTGCTGAGAATCTTTATAATGCACCCTGCTGGGAATCTTTATAATGCACCCTGCTGGGAATCTTTATAATGCACCCTGCTGGGAATCTTTATAATGCACCCTGCTGGGAATCTTTATAATGCACCCTGCTGGGAATCTTTATAATGCACCCTGCTGGGAATCTTTATAATGCACCCTGCTGGGAATCTTTATAATGCACCCTGCTGGGAATCTTTATAATGCACCCTGCTGAGAATCTTTATAATGCACCCTGCTGGGAATCTTTATAATGCACCCTGCTGAGAATCTTTATAATGCACCCTGCTGGGAATCTTTATAATGCACCCTGCTGAGAATCTTTATAATGCACCCTTCTGGGAATCTTTATAATGCACCCTTCTGGGAATCTTTATAATGCACCCTGCTGAGAATCTTTATAATGCACCCTGCTGGGAATCTTTATAATGCACCCTTCTGGGAATCTTTATAATGCACCCTGCTGGGAATCTTTATAATGCACCCTTCTGGGAATCTTTATAATGCACCCTGTTGGGAATCTTTATAATGCACCCTGTTGGGAATCTTAAAAAAAAAGCACAATGACAGTGAAAGGACCATGACCTATGACCGATGCCTGATTCTGTTTCAACAGGAGAAAATGAATGTTGCCATGAGAGACAGATGATTGCGATGGTGAGGTATTACTTGACAAGAATAACCCTAATACAAGGTTCTCAGAAAGGAGTATCCATAGCTAGCTACTGTCAGTTCCCAGTCTACATAAAATGTGTCAAGATATGAATTTCCATATTCAAGTTTTGTCATGCCCTGATCTGTTTCACCTGACCTTGTGCTTGTCTCCACCCCCCTCCAGGTGTTGCCCATCTTCCCCATTATCCCCTGGGTACTTATACCTGTGTTCTCTGTTTGTCTGTTGCCAGTTTGTCTTATTTGTCAAGTCAACCAGCATTTTGTCTCAGCTCCTGCTTTTCCCCAATCTTTCTTTTTCTCACCCTTCTGATTTTGACACTTGCCTGTCCTGACTGAGCCCACCTGCCTGACCACTCTGCCTGCCCCTGACCCTGAGCCTTCCTGCCGTCCTGTACCTTTGCCCACTACTCTGGATTACCGACCTCTGCCTGACCCTGAGCCTGCCTGCCATCCTGTACTGTTGACCCACCACTCTAGATTATCGACCCCTACCTGCCTTGACCTGTCGTTTCTCTGCCCCTGTTGCTGTAATAAACATTGTTACTTCAACACAGTCTGCATTTGGGTCTTACCTGAAACATGATAAGTTTACCATGTTGCATCACTAGTAAACACCCAATTAACTAAAGAAGGTTCAGGATGGCAACAGCAATAATTCCCTTTAATGATATTTATTGTTAGGCCTACTTAAGGGCAACGTTTTGAAGCAAGGTCCTTTGTCAGAGCACAACCATCAAGTTTGACATACTTTAATTAACTTTGACATACCAGACCGACCCAAACATCTTGTGGATTCAATACACTTTCAGTACACCCACTTTTACCCTTGAAGCACAAAATAATTTACAGTGAAATAATGTCACCTTTGAGCTCAAAGCAATTGCTCACTTTGAAAAGATCTATTGATATTTTAAACAAAACAAGTTTTGTACCAAGAACGGTAGAGATGCTGAGTCTTTCACAATCGGCTATACATCAGACTTCTCTAAAGTGATGATCTTTCAAAAATATTCTGTAAGTTACAGTTCAATGTGACGTGTTTTTCCAATACAATACCATGGACTGCCTGTTTTGTCACCCATTTTCTGCTTTACTAAATGCATTTTTCTTTAAGTACTGAGTATACAAAACATTAAGGACACCTGCTCTTTCCATGACATAGACTGACCAAATGAATCCAGGTGAAAGCTATGATCCCTTATTGATGTCACTTGTTAAATTTGTCATTTGAATCAGTGTAGATGAAGGGGAGGAGACAGGTCAAATAAGGATTTCTAAGCCATGTGGCAATTGAGACATGGATTGTGTATGTGTGCCATTCAGATGGTGAATGGGCAAGACAAAATATTTAAGTGCCTTTGAACGGGGTATGGTGGTAGGTGGCGGGTGCACCGGTTTGAGTCAAGAACTGCAATGCTGCTGGATTGTTCCCGTTCAACAGTTTCCCGTGTGAGTCAAGAATGGTCCACCACCCAAAGGACATCCAGACAACTTGACACAACTGAGGGAAGCATTGGAGTCAACATGGGCCAGTATCCCTGTGGAATGCTTTGAACACCTTGTAGAGTCCATGCCCCGACGAATTGAGGCTCAATATTAGGAAGGTGTTCATAATGTTTGGTATTCTCAGTGTATATCTCCAACTTTCGCTTCAAAAAAGACAAATCTGTAAAAAGGGTGAGGAATCAGATTAAGATTCAAAGTGAGATTTGAAGTGTCAAAGCTAAACAAAGACTAACAATTTATCAAAGAAATTCAGATGGGAGAATCCGCGATGCCTAATTTCATTGGCATTGCATAACTAATTAAGCAAATGTATGATTAATATGAGGATTGCACTGGTTATGTATCAAATTATAGTTGGTATTGCCTGTCTCTATACCGTGATGAGAAGTGTGAGTTTGAACCATATTTATTTTAACTTCACATTAAAATGCGAATAAATGAAAAAAACTCTGATTCTGTATATACAAATACAATTACACCAAAACATACAGTATATATATATATATATATATTAATATGCCGTCCTATATATATATAAACATATATATTTACAAAACATCCACACCGAATGGCCATACATGATGACTTCTTAGACAATGTACAAATGTACGGATAAAAAGTACTACGCAAGATTCAGTGAAGCTGAAACATGTATTTATGGTGCAATTGTAGTGTAGGTACTAGGTACTGAACACACTGTACAATATAAGTGGTATGTGAACATTGTACATTGAAATGAAATTTAACATACATTAGCTAGACTGCCAAACCAAAACTACAGTAAGGGATTGTGCTAAAACCTGCCTTCCCTGAAGAATTGGAATACAATGCCTGATATAATATCAAACTAGTCATACTCATGCGGGTAATTTATGACTGTGTATGTATTTATTCATAGATTTGTACATGTAGCTATGAATCATCTTGACTCTCACACTTTTACATTATCCACTGAATATCATTAGCAAATCATTTTTTAAATATCCTTTCAGTACCTATGTTTACTGTACTGAGTACCATGTGTTGGCCGGTACTCAATAATCTCATCCTGACTATGTTAAACATCTCCTCTCAGGCTCAGCCTGATCCTACTCACTGATGCCACACACATTGAATGATACTATTCTTCTATTCTGATCGATCCATTAACTGTTCCCATGTAGACATACATCATTGATCCCATACAGTGATCCAATTAAATGTCTCGGACTGTACTAGGGTTGCGAAAACTAGGGATGCAAAAATCCGCTAACTTTCCCAAAATTCCAAGGTTTTATAATTATCCTGGTTGGAAGATTTTGGATTTCCTGCTTATTACTTCCTGATTCAGGGAATCTTTCAACCGGATTTCTGGAAAACCAGGGGATTTGGGGAAAGTTACCACAGGAAGTTACCGGATGTTTGCAACCCTACACTGTTCCTGCCTGTACACTATTCAAATTCAGTGATGACATACACAGTTCTTCCTATACACTGGTCCATAGATTGTCCCCATACACTGTTCTTGTACACTGATCTCATACCCTCTTCCACTGGCCACACCAGGTCTCCCTGGGTAAAGAGGTCTTGTTCAATAAAGGTTCAACAAAACTCAAATTGTCATGCAACAGGCCTCAGTGGTCGGCCATATTGGCAGGCAGCAGCTCTCTGGAGCTCTGATCCTGCTGGGGTCTGTCAGTGGTCAATCTCAGACTAACACTACCCTCCGTTGTGCTGGTGGGGTTGACCCGGAACTTCCTGTGGACCGGCCGCATGGCCACGATGAGCTGCCTCTTGAAGGTGTCACTCAACACAATGTAGAGGAACGGGTTGATGCAGCTGTTAATGTAGCCCATGCTAATGGCTATGTTGTAGGCGTAGGAGAAGGCTGGGCTGGGGTTCTGGACTCCAACGTGAACCAGCTGGAGGATGTAGTAAGGGGCCCAGCAGATGAAGAAAGCCAGGCAGATGGCCACCGCCGTACGGGTTACTTTCTTGGTGCGCACCCTCAGGCTCCTGGGGGGCAAGGGGGCCACGCTGGTGGCCATGTGCTTGAGGATCTTCAAAAAGACCACGCAGATGATGAGGAGAGGCAGAGCGAAAGCCAGGACAAACTGGTAGAGTGTGAACCAGTAGATGTTGGTAGACGGATCGGGAAGTAGCAGGGCACAGCCCACCAGGTCGCCAGGCAGAGGCATGAGGCCCGCGTACATCCACACCGGGATGGTGGTCAGCAACGACAGCGTCCATACTAGAACGATAACTGCGGTTGCCACGCACGGCGTCCGAACGTGGTTGAAGCGGATGGGGTGAACAGTGGCCAGGTAGCGGTCCAGAGTCATGACTGTGAGGATGTAGGTGCTCACGATCTGGCTGTTGGAGTCTAGCGCGGTGATGACTGTGCACATAGTGGCGCCGAAGCACCATGAGCCGTTGCCCATCAACTGGTGGATGAGGAAGGGCATACCGACGAGGAAGAGGAGGTCGACGATGGACAGATTGAAGATGAAGATGTCGGGGACGGTCTGCTTGGCGCGGCACTTGGTCTTCTTCAGGATGGTGTAGATGACCATGCAGTTACCCATAATGCCCAGGAAACAGATGATGCCAAATATGGTGGGCAAGATGGCGTTGTTGTAGTAGGCATCATGACCCCCACCTATAGGGACACAAGAGCAGCAGAGGAGAATGTTATTAAAGTACCGGTATGATATATCATATAAACCAGACCTGTCAAGCAGCAATTTACATAGCCTGGCTGCCGTGACCCGGGTGGTACACCCCTCCACCACCCCCCTCTTCGGAGGACAAATATCTTGTAGCTTTTTTACAGCTTTTTTGCTACATATACAGTTGAAGTCAGAAGTTTACATACACCTTAGCCAAACACATTTAAACTCAGTTTTTCACAATGTATGACGGCTGCGTGGTCCCATGGTGTTTATACTTGCGTACAATTGTTTGTACTTATGAACGTGGTACCTTCATGCGTTTGGAAATTGCTCCCAAGGATGAACCAGACTTGTGTAGGTCTACAATTATTTTTCTGAGGTCTTGGCTGATTTCTTTTGATTTTACCATGATGTCAAGCAAAGAGGCAATGAGTTTGAAGGTAGGCCTTCAAATACATCCACAGGTACACCTCCAATTGACTCAAATTATGTCAATTAGCCTTTCAGAAGCTTTCCAAGCTGTCTAAAGGCACGGTCAACTTAGTGTATGTAAACTTCTGACCCACTGGAATTGTGATACAGTGAATTATAAGTGAAATAATCTGTCTGTAAACAATTGTTGGAAAAATTACTTGTGTCATCCACAAAGTAGATGTCCTAACCGACTTGCCAAAACTATAGTTTGTTAACAAGAAATTTGTGGAGTGGTTGAAAAACAAATTTTAATGACTCCAACCTAAGTGTATGTAAACTTCCGACTTCAACTGTACATGTTATTCAATCATTGCACCCACACTGCTTGTGCGCGTCAATGAGCATCTGCGTGGCCAGGCGCTAAAATAGAACTTGGTTCTATTTGTGACGCTTAAGTCACGCCTTTCCCATCTCCTTATTGGTTTTTAGGAGCATATACCCATGTGCCATTTCCTCATTGGTTTTTAAGAGCATATACCCACGTGGGTGACTGAAAGATTAACTGAGGTCCACACTCCAGGCCAGTCGGTAGTGGTAATGCACATTAAAGTTGGTTGCCAACCGCCATATAAAGTCCAACGAAGAAGAAGAAGCCTGAAGGAGGAGAGATTACTAGAAATCAAACTTTTACCCTTTTATATGTGGATTAATTGTCGGAGTAGAGGACCTTGTGCATTTCAGGTAAAATAACAACTCAATGTTTATATCCCAGGACAAATTAGCATTTCCACTGCTCCAGAATCCAATGGCAGCAAGCCTTACACCACTCCAGCCGACGCTTGGCATTGTGCATGGTGATCTTAGGCTTGGGTGAGGCTCCTCGGCCATGGAAACTCATTTCATGAAGCTCCCGATGAACAGTTATTGTGCTGACGTTGCTTCGGTAGTGAGTATTGCAACCAATGACAGGCGGTTTTTATGTGCTACGAGCTTCAGCACTCAGCGGTCCCGTTCTGTGAGCTTGTGTGGCCTACCACTTTGTGGCTGAGCCGGTGTTGCTCCTAGACGTTTCCATTTCACAATAACAGCTCTTACAGTTGACCGGGGTAGCTCAAGCTGGATAGAAGTTTGATGAACTGACTTGTTGGAAAGGTGGCATGCTATGACGGTGCCATGTTGAAAGTCACTGAGCTCTTCAGTACGGGCCATTCTACTGCCAATGTTTGTCTATGGAGATTGCATGGCTGTGTGCTCGATTTTATTAACCTGTCAGCCACGGGTGTGGCTGAAATAGACAAATCCACAAATTTGAAGGAGTGTCAACATACTTTTGGCCATGTAGTGTATAAAGCGATCTGTGCATTTGAATAAATGCATAAATACACCAATATTACTTGTCCATGTAAAAAATAGAATGACCACTGCTGCACCTCCTGCCACTGTTTTGAACAGATTAGATTATACTATAATGGACAAAAAATATAAACGCAACATGTAAAGTGATGGTCCCATGTTTCATGAGCTGAAATAAAAGTTTCCATATGCACAAAAAGCTAATTGCTCTCAAATTTTGTGCACAAATGTGTTTACATCCCTGTTAGTGATAATTTCTCCTTTGCCAAGATAATCTTGGCATGTCAATAAGATGATTAAAAAGCATGATCATTACACATGTGCTGAGGAGTACTTCTGTCTATAATAAAGCCCTTCTGTGGAGAAAAACTAATAATGATGTGCTGTGCCTTGCTCCCCAGTGGGTGGGCCTATGCCCTCCCAGGCCCACCCATGGCTGCACCACTGCCCAGTCATGTGAAATCCATATATTAGGCCCTAATGAAATTATTTCAGTTTACTGATGTCCTTATATGAACTGTAATTCAGTGAAATCTTTGAAATCGATGCAAGTTGCATTTATATTTCTGTTCAGTATACATATTCAAATATAAATTAACATTGCTGATTACATACAGTGGTAACTGTTCCAACATTGGGATTTGGATAGGCTTTGAGAAACTCAAACACCTCTGTTAGCCTTATTGAAGCTACAAAACAGTTAGTGTTCAACTTTAACATGTGATGACAATACAACAGAACAGATGAACAGGAATGACATTTGCACTAACGGGTGGCCAAAAAATATATAACTTAAAGCCACACCCCTACTAAGCCACGCCTCCACGGTTCCTCCAGGAACTAGTAGCTACATTGAACCATTATAGGTTCCTCCAAGAACTAAAAAAACCAAAGGTGCAAATATAAACCATTTCGGTGATTGTTAAGCAAATAACTGTTGGTGTCACGGTAATTGATTAACATAAACACATTTAGCATATCCTGGCTTCCACACATAGCCTACAAGCCCCTGATGCAGACCTTTGGAACATCTACATTTTAAAAAGTCAAAAAAATCCATGTAATATAGCCTACACCCTCACAATAAATCCATTACTTATTTTAGACAGGTCTAAAGAAACATGAAGAAAATGTAGTCTATTTCAGAAGAACAGAATAGCATACTCTGAGTTGTCCTTATGTTAGGTCCTGATCTGGCTATGCCAAATGGCCGTGGGCTACACTAGTTCATTTAGCAGACAAGATTTGCTTAGAATTCCGTGCCATTATTTTATATTATTTTGTAGTATGAAGAATACAACTGAACAAAGCTGAATAAAATAGAAAGGATATTTTCTTCAAACGATTTGAGGGAGTGCGCACATGCGGCTATTCTGTGCTGAGCGGTTAACAAAGAAATAGGTACTCCTATATGCTTCATTTAGAGTTATTCATGTAACTTTAGTTGTTCTACAAACATTGGGCTACATGTTCAGAGTTTTTATACATTGTAAGGCTGCATGAGGTGACTAATGATGATTTGAAAAAAGTTGCTTGAAAGGCTTGCGCTCTACTTTGTTTTTTTGTGCAGGGTGTACACACTTCATCAGTCTCTCATTCACAATTTGACAAGCACTTGATAATGCCTCAAATTTCCCAGCGGCATCCCCTCTGTGCACTTAAATAGTGAATGGAGGATGCTTTTTCTGTGGTTCATATTCATTCCAGCCAGGAAGGCTATACTCC
Source organism: Salmo trutta (assembly GCF_901001165.1). Taxonomy (NCBI): domain Eukaryota; kingdom Metazoa; phylum Chordata; class Actinopteri; order Salmoniformes; family Salmonidae; genus Salmo; species Salmo trutta. The sequence continues at coordinate 67,758,464 of NC_042970.1, read as the reverse complement.
TATTAAGAAAGTTGAGAAATAAATATAGTAGGCCTAGCCTATAGAAAGCTGATGGGATCCTCCTCTTTTCAATAGAGGCCATCACTTTGTTTTCTCCCCCAATTGCATAGCCTATAGAAATGTTGCGCAACACGATCTCATAAAGTGTTTGATTAGATTTTCGATTACATTTGCATTTAAGTCAGAGTGATTAGAGGGACAATGGAGTGCTGAATACCAGTTAGTAAGTGTGGTAGGCTACTAATAACCATCAGCAGTATCAGAGCTTGGAGAAGCCTAATTACGTGACTATACGGTCACATGGAATTTGACTGCCTTCATGAATCGTGATCGCCAGTGTGGCGGTAATACGGTCACCGCAACAGCCCTATTCACACCCCTTGAATTTTTCCACATTTTGTTGTGTTATAGCCGCAATTTAAAATGGATTCAATTGAGATGTGTTGTCACTGGCCTACACGCAATAGCCCATGATGTCAAAGTGGAATTATGTTTTTAGAAATGTTCACTAATTCATTAATAATTAAAAGCTGAAATGTCTTGAGTCAATAAGTATTCAACCCCTTTTTAATGGCAAGCCTAAATAAGTGCAGGAATAAAAATGTGCTCAACAAGTCAGATAATAAGTTGGACTCACTCTGTGTGCAATAATTGTGTTCAACATGATTTCTGAATGACTATCTCATCTCCATATACCAGACATACAATTATCTGTAAGGTCCATCAGTCGAGCAGTGAATTTCAAACACAGATTCAACCACAAAGATCGGGGAGGTTTTCCAATGCCTCACAAAGAAGAGCACCTATTGGATATCCCTTTGAGCATGGTGAAGTTATTAATTACACTTTGGATGGTGCATCAATACACCCAGTCGCTACAAAGATACAGGTGTCCTTCCTAACTCAATTGCCAGAGAGGAAAGAAACCGCTCAGGGATTTCACCATTAGGCCAATGGTGACTTTAAAACAGTTACAGAGTTTATTGACTGTGATAGGAGATAACTGAGGATGGATCAACATTGTAGTTACTCCACAATAATAACCTAACTGACAGACTGAAAAGAAAGAAGCCTGTACAAAATAAAAAAAATATTCCAAAACATGCGTCCTGTTTGCAACAAGGCACTAAAGCAATACTGCAAAAAATGAAGCTTGTCTTTAATACAAAGTGTTAGGTTTGGGGAAAAACCAATACAACACATTACTGAGTACCGCTCTCCATATTTTCAAGCATAGTGGTGGCTGCATCATGTTATGGGTATGCTTGTAATCGTTAAGGACTGGGGAGTTTTTCAAGATAAAAAATAAACGGAATGGAGCTAAGAACAGGAAAAATCCTAGAGGTAAACCTGGTTCAGTCTGCTTTCCATCAGATACTGGGAGATGAACTCACCTTTCAGCAGGACAATAACCTAAAACACAAAGTCTACACTGGAGTTGCTTACCAAGAACACCGTGAATGTTCATGAAGGGCCGAGTTACAGTTTTCACTTATATCCGCTTGAAAATATGGCAAGACCTAAAAATGTCTAGCAATGATCAACAACAATGATCAACAACCAGACAGAGCTTGAAGAATTTTGAAAAGAATAATGAGCAAATCTTGCACAATCCAGGTGTGGAAAGCTCTTAGAGACTTACCCAGAAAGACTCACAGCTGTAATTGCTGCCAACGGTGATTCTAACATGTATTGACTCAAGGAGTTGAATAGCTGTGTTTTTCTTCCACTTTGACATTACAGACTGTTTTGTGTAGATTGTTTACAAAAAACGACAATTAAATCCAGGTTAATCCCACTTTGTAACACAACAAAATGTGGAAAAGTCAAGTGGTTTGTATACTTTCTGAAGGCACTGGGTTGCTATACCACATTCATGTCAACTCGCGGGATCAGGCGGCTTGTTGAGATCTCTCACTGTTTGGATTTAAAAACAGCCCCCCTCATTATCATCGCATTGTGCCGAAACAGACTTTCCAGACACTGAAGTCAGGACTTTGGTATCAGCCAGAATTTACGGCCAGGAGAGGAACATTGTAATAAAGCATGATATACAGTATACAGTATAGGCTATCCATAAACCAAACCCGTGAAGATCTTTCCGTTCCCAGTAATATGTATTTTAGTGCCCTTGGTATGTGCTATATACTGTATCTTTGACAAAAAAAACTCAATAACATAGCTGCTTCTGTATGTGTGTGGTGACTAAAAGTTCACAGGAATTTTCATGGCTCTTTTGAGATTAAGGTAGAGTATGAGCCATTCTGACGAAAAACAAGTCACTCAAAAAGGAAAAGTTTGGCACTAGCTGTGCCTTCAGGAAGCTACTAGACAGATTTCCATTTCCCTCTGAATAACAAGTGTTAGACAGAGCAGTGAAGGAAACCAACCATTTAACGTCTTCAAGGAAAAACGAATGAAAATAAAAAGAGGACGACTGTAACTTTCATTATAGCCTACATTATGTGTGCCATAATAAGATCATGTGAAATCATTGCCACAATAAGATCATGTGAAATCATTGCCATAATAAGATCATGTGAAATCATTGTAGGCTATGAATTCTTTTTTAAACGTGCAAAGATTTCCTCCAGTGCAGTGACCAGTACAAGTTTCTACAATCTGGTTGTTTAATTGCTATACTGAATAGCCTACTGTACAAACATTTTCAACCATGATAAATGCTTACCTGTCGAAGCTTCAGATGTGTTCACTTCAACCGCTGAGGTGTCACCATGCAAAACCGACACATTAAAGAAATCCATTGATAACTTCCAGATGTAATCTTAATAAAATCTGGGTAAAGAAAAAAAAAAGATCAACAAGTGTTTATGTTCAGGGAAAATTCTCAAGCAGTTAATAATGCAACTGTCTTGCTGTTTTTAAATAATATTGTAGTGGCTAGAACTCACTGATAAAACAAATCATATTTACATTTCCATCTTGCACATACAAATTCTAGTAGTATTCTAGTAGTATTAAATACCTTCAATAATGCCACTCCATTTTATTTGTGAGATCCATCAAAATATAATTAACGTTTCCGCTCTTGTAGTGGACTTTACTGATTAGTAGCATATCGTTTGCACGCGCTTGATGGAGTGGAGACAGGTGCCCAGTGTCTTCGATATTTAACTAGGAGAGTAACTCTCCTGCAGCTGCACGAAGCTACTGTATAGTCTATGCGCTCTTCGTCTTTCATTGGCTGAGGATGAAGTTTCAAGGATAACCCTTCTGTTTAGAAGTCTAGCTGACTGGCACCATTGAGACGTGGCTGTATTGTCTTGACTCACAAGTCGATGTGTGAATTTTATACATTTTGACAGCCACATCAAAGATCAAGAACGGCCAATGTACTTTTTTAATGCTAACATGGCACATGGCACCTCAATAACGGCATTTTAATAGCACGAAGAGTGGTCCTACTTGTTCTTTGATGACCAATAGCCTAGCCCGAAAAAATACCTTCACCAACATACTGTACGTTTTTCAAACTAGCAATTCCAATCCCGGAATTTATTGCTTCCCATCCTTCTTTTTTGTGACAAAATGAAAGCGAAAATGTTTCACGCAATGTGACGTTTTGACGATAATTTAAAACTAATTGGGAACTTACAGGTAGCCTAACTGCCAAAATAAAGGAAACATCAACATAAAGCAGCTTAATAGGACGCTGGGCCACCAAGAGCCAGAACAGCTTCGATGCACCTTGGTTGGCATCATTGTGTTTCGTAGAAGTGACGCCATCAAACATCAGACAATGCCTACAAGTGTCTGCAACTCTATTGGATGCAACCATAGAGATCCCGAGTGTTCTAATTGCTATGGATGCAACACCATTCTTCCACAAATTCCATTTGGTGTTTTGTTGATGGTGGTGAACATAGTGCTAATTATACCGTGAGTTTCGGGGCCTAATAGTAAAGACATGTCATTTAACTGTATATTGTTTTATATTACCTTTTCATTTGGCATGAACAACCGATCATGATGTTTTCATCTTTTTGTCAAACAAATCCCTTCAAAAAGTAACTATCAGCAAACAAAAGAATTATCACTAAAAATAGAATGTGGTGTATTGACAAATGTATTATGTGTTAATGAGTTTAGATTTAAAATGGTTGCAAATAGCCAATGGGATTTGCATGCAGGGGTTCAGTTATTTGAATTAACAAATGACAATGGGGTTTCCGTTCTGGCATTGAAGTGATTGGATTACGCGATGCAAGGGCGGGTAAAGTTCAATTATGTATTGGTGAGTTGGGCTGAAGACACTGTAGAGAGTGGTCGACTGGAATGTGTTATGGTGAACATTAAATAAATCTGTTCCATTTATTATAAGTACACTTCGGAGTCTTCAGCAGAAGAATCCAGCATTTTAGGATGCAACATAGAAATCACCCGAACATAAATATTAGACACTTTTAAAACATTTGTGTGGAGAAGATATCATTTTATTTGACATTCTGGGAGAAAGTAACACGTCATTCAATTCAGTGCTTCCAAGTTCCATGGATCAAACAGTTATTTCAATTATATTAAAACGAGGAAAATCTGAAAAGTCCCCTGCAGATCCATAAATGTAATAAATTCCCCCCCCAAAATAATAACAAAACTCATAACAGAATGGCAAAAGTATTTTCAACATTTTGTAACATTGCAGCTTTATTCTAAAATGTATTAAATAAATACACACAATACCCCCATAATGACAAAGCGAAAACAGGTTTTAAGAATTTTAGCAAATGTATTAAAAATAAAACACTGAAAAACCTTACTTACATAAGTATTCAGACCCTTTGCTATGAGACTCGAAATTGAGCTCAGGTGCATCCTGTTTCCATTGACCATCCTTGAGATGTTTTTACAACATGATTGGAGTCCGCCTGTGGTAAATTCAATTGATTGGCCATGATTTGGAAAGGCACACACCTGTCAATATAAGGTCCCACAGTTGACAGTGCATATCAGAGCAAAAACCAAGCCATGAGATCGAAGAAATTGTCCGCAGAGCTCTGAGACAGGATTGTGTTGAGGCACAGATCTGCGGAAGGGTACCAACAAAAATTCAGCAGCATTGAAGGTTCCCAAGAACACAGTGGCCTCCATCATTCTTAAATTAAAGAAGTTTGGAACCACCAAGACTCTTCCTAGAGCTGGCCGTCCGGCCAAACTGAGCAATCGGGGAGAAGGGCCTTGGTCAGGGAGGTGACCAAGAACCCTATGGTCACTCTGACAGAGCTTCAGAATTCCTCTGTGGAGATGGGAGAACCTTCCAGAAGGACAATCATCTCTGCAGCACTCCACCAATCAGGCCTTTATGGAAAAGTCGCCAGACGGAAGCCAGTCCTCAGTAAAAGGCACATGACAGCCAACTTGGAGTTTGTCAAAAGGCACCTAAAGACCCTCAGACCATAAGAAACAAGATTCTCTGGTCTGATGAAGATGCGCATGTTCATCCCCAGAATCGTTTTACATGTCTGTTTTCAAAGGATGGAGCTGAGAACATGAACAGCTTCACAGTTAAGAACACCATAACAACATGAGGGACTTCTATTTAAGTCAGAAAATGATACTCATATGATAGGTAAGATATACAAAACCTTGCAGAAAGCCTATCTCTTAGAAAAAAATATAAACTATTGGAACCAAGACTTAAAAATAACTGATATTGGCACAGATGAAGAGAGTGTTGGAACATAACTAACTAGGTACAGCGGTAGCCTTTTGTGGGCCCTAAGCAAGATTTGGTTGAGGGGCATTTTCACCAAGTGGGCAAACAAAATGTGTGACCCCGTCTTGACGGCAGAGAGAAATATGTACGTTTTTTTCCTTTTTTCCCTGCAATTCTACACATTTTGCAATGGGGCGTAGAGAAAATGTTACAGTTCTATAACAAATTTCATGCAATTCTACCTATTTTGCCATATTGCAGAGTTTTTTTTGGCAGTTTTAAAGCAAGTTTTCTGCAGTTCTACACATTTTTGCCATAGGGCGGAGAGAAAATTTAACAATTATATTATTTCATGCAATTCTACACATTTTGCCATGACTTATGCCATGTTAATGATATCTGAGTGAGAGTGACTGTTACGGATTCCCCCGGTACTGCTGCTCATTCCGTGCACCAGCTCCGGAGGTTTACATCACCGGCCTCTAGGTGTCACTGAACTGTTTCATTACGCACACCTGGTTCCCATTCCCCCTTATTAGTAATTGTATATATGTGCCCTCTGTTCACCATTGTCTTGTCGGTTACTGTTCCCATGTCCGTTGGTCTTGTGAGTACCTGTGCTTTGTGGTTTTGGCCTTCGTGCATTGTGTACTCGTTATTACAGGTCTTGTCCCGTGTGTTGTTGTGCACTTGTTATTACGGCTCTAGTCCTGTGGATTTATTGGAGGTTTTACCTGGCTCTTTTGTTTGGGTTACATCCCTGTGTTTTTGTATACGTGTTTGTTTTGGGCTTCTTCCCTATGCCTTTCATGGCATGTTGTATTTTTGGGTGGAGTATTAAAACCCCCCATTACGTATTCCTGCGCCTGTCTCCAATCAGTTATACATCGTGACAGTGAATAACAAAATCAATGGGGGCCCCCTGGAGGTCAGGGCCCCAGGGCACATGTCCTGCATGCCCGGTCGGTATTCGGCCATGATTACTACAATTAAAAACTTGTTAGCCGACATGGCTAATTGTCAGTGACTGACAAAACAAGAAACTGCTGATACACAACATTTAGAACTTGCACCTTGTGTATTCTACTATTCTTGACTGAGTTCCAAAACAATATGTTTTTGGGGTCGGTTGAAGCGGCCAGGGACCCTAAGCGACCGTTAATATCGCTTATGCCTGGAGCCGGCCTGTAACTAAACTAATGTACAGAATTGAATATACAAGAGACAAAATGTACACATTCTACAGCATAAAAGCAGAGTCATGTCTTCAGTGGCTCAATGATTCCTGCCTTCTACAGTGCTATAATATCCAAAAGTTATGGAGGTAGAAAGTTGGCTGTCAAAGTTTTACAATATAAATGTACTTTTAGTCCGTCTATATGCCTATTTCAAGACATGGCATATGAGGGTGCGGTGAGATACCCAATGGGTTGGACTGTATTTTTCTCCTCAATCATTTTTTTTTGTTACTTGGAGATCTGAGGTACCGGAATGCATTAGAACAAAATCACCTTTATAATAAAGCATTGCATGCATGTCATCACATTTGCGTAGTGGCATAGAGCAGTAGAGTAGAGCAAACTTACACACATGGGAAAATAAATGTTGTGTCCTAGTGCCCGGGAAATGTTGGGTCTTTTATTAACGCATTTCATGCAATTCCACGTCATTTTACATGACTGGAGACTTTGGCATAATCGTTTTTAATGCCGCGTTTTTAAAAAAACTGGGAATTAGGAGTTGGGAAATCTCCGACTTCAGTGTGTTCAAGACAACTAGGAAAGCAGGGAGAAACAATTTCCTACTGGGAAAATTCGTTTTGAACGGTCATTCAACTCGCTACATTATGAGGAAAAAATTAGTCCTAACCCAATGATGCACAGTTCGCGTGCTGGTGATGGCATATGAGCTCATGGCAAAAGCCTTTCTCTCTCTCGCTTTACTTTGTAAAACAATATTTGGAAGTTCAGCAAATATTTGGTACCCTACAGCTTTCCAACCTGTGCTTTCCTGCAATTGTAGACTATTTGAAATATTGCGAAAGGCCAGTTTTGTCTGCATGTTCTTTGTTCACTGACAGATTTGCTGCGTGTCCCGGCTATAGGTTATGCCTTGTTATTGGGCTGCACTCCGCAGTTAGGCTATTTTTAAAATAAGCTATTTGTCTGTGGCTAAATTTCTCGTGGTGTAGTAGGCTATTCTGAATTATTTCATTTATTTCTGAACAGACAGCAGTAACTCTATAACTTTGGCACATTTATTTCAATTTATCAGGTGTGCTGCAGCTCCTCCGGGGTGGAGGGGTGGCTGATGGCAATGCTGGACGTCCGATGTCTGTAGTGTTGCAGGGCAGTAAGCATGATGGGATGTTAATTGCTTAATTCACTCAGGAACCACACCTGTGTGGAAGCACCTGCTTTCAATATATTTTCTATCCCTCATTTATTCAAGTGTTTCCATTGTTTTGGCAATTATCTGTATGTCGCCTATCAAATTATCTGCATATTTTTTCTCCTGTATCGTTTCACAATTTATTCTAATTTTGTACCACTAGATGGCCCAGTAGTCCTGCTATGGAGTCCCTACACCATATGACACATCAACAACAGGTGAGGTCTAGAGACAAACTAAATGTATTCTACTCTTCACACATGCATATTCATACAAAAGTGTGTGTTTGTGTGTGTGTGAGAGAGATCTTTAGAAAACAAAAATATAATTACTTGACACATTGGAAAGCACTAACCAAAAAAACAGCTAACTGGAATGCTGTTTGGCCCGAAACAGAGACTAGTACACAGTGGCAGAATACCTGATCACTGTGACTGATTCAAAATGAAGGAATATTCAGTTTCCACAAAATGAGGTGGAAATTGAGATGCACTTTCTAACCTCCTGCCAAATGTATGTCTTATTTGTATGTATTTTTTTACATTTATTTAACTAGGCAAGTCAGTTAAGAACAAAGTCTTGTTTACAATGACGGCATACTAAAAGGCAAAAGGCCTCCTGCTGGGATTAAATATAAATTAAATAAAGATATAGGACAAAACACACATCACGACAAGAGAGACAACACTACATACAGTGAGGGAAAAAAGTATTTGATCCCCTGCTGATTTTGTATGCTTGCCCACTGACAAAGAAATTATCAGTCTATAATTTTAATGGTAGGTTTATTTGAACAGTGAGACAGAATAACAACAAAGAAATCCAGAAAAACACATATCAAAAATGTTGTAAATTGATTTGCATTTTAATGAGAGAAATACGTATTTGACCCCCTCTCAATCAGAAAGATTTCTGGCTCCCAGGTGTCTTTTATACAGGTAACGAGCTGAGATTAGGAGCACACTCTTAAAGGGAGTGCTCCTAATCTCAGTTTGTTACCTGTATAAAAGACACCTGTCCACAGTACCAATCAATCAGATTCCAAACTCTCCACCATGGCCAAGACAAAAGAGCTCTCCAAGGATGTCAGGGACAAGATTGTAGACCTACACAAGGCTGGAATGGGCTACAAGACCATCAGCAAGCAGCTTGGTGAGAAGGTGACAACAGTTGGTGCGATTATTCGCAAATGGAACAAACACAAAAGAACTGTCAATCTCCCTCGGCCTGGGGCTCCATGCAAGATCTCACATCGTGGAGTTGCAATGATCATGAGAACGGTGAGGAATCAGCCCAGAACTACATGGGAGGATCTTGTCAACGATCAAGGCAGCTAGGACCGTAGTCACCAATAAAACAATTGGTAACACACTACGCCGTGAAGGACTGAAATCCTGCAGCGCCTGCAAGGTCCCCCTGCTCAAGAAAGCACATATACATGCCCGTCTGAAGTTTGCCAATGAACATCTGAATGATTAAGAGGACAACTGGGTAAAAGTGTTGTGGTCAGATGAGACCAAAATGGAGCTCTTTGGCATCAACTCAACTCGCCGTGTTTGGAGGAGGAGGAATGCTGCCTATGACCCCAAGAACACCATCCCCACCGTCAAACATGGAGGTGGAAACATTATGCTTTGGGGGTGTTTTTCTGCTAAGGGGACAGGACAACTTCACCGCATCAAAGGGACGATGGACGGGGCCACGTACCGTCAAATCTTGGGTGAGAACCTCCTTCCCTCAGCCAGGGCATTGAAAATGGGTCGTGGATGGGTATTCCAGCATGACAATGACCCAAAACACACGGCCAAGGCAACAAAGGAGTGGCTCAAGAAGAAGCACATTTAAGGTCCTGGATTGGCCTAGTCAGTCTCCAGACCTTAATCCCAAAGAAAATCTGTGGAGGGAGCTGAAGGTTCGAGTTGCCAAATGTCAGCCTCGAAACCTTAATGACTTAGAGAAGATCTGCAAAGAGGAGTGGGACAAAATCCCTTCTGAGATGTTTGTTTGAGTTTATTTTATTTTTACAGGGACAGTGCACATTAATCAACATTTCAGTAAAAGTGCCGGTTTTAGCCAGCCGGCTAATTTTCAACCGCAGTCCCTGGGCAGGTTATTAAAAACAATTACAATATAGACAATCATAGAACAGTGAGCACACGCAGAGTAACATAGGACAAGCAAGACATAGCATACAGACAGAGCAACATAGGACAAGCAAGCTGTAGCATACAGACAGAGCAACATAGAACAAAAAGCAACAAGACAAAATCCATAAAAACAACAGTTTCCACACCTCACAAGCTACAGACAACAGACAACATGAAAAGCGGCAATACACAGCTAGGGATTATGTTCACAAATCTGATTGACCTTTAGCCATGTCTTCATGCATTTTGTGAAAGTGTGATATGTGGTGCAGTTATGTGTGTCTGATGGCAGTGTATTCCAGACATGGGACGCTCTCACAGAGAAAGCGGATTTACTAAAGGTGCTTTTCCTTAAGGGAACTATACAGTCACCTCTCATGGCAGACCTTGTGGATCTGCTGCCATATGTTTGGATTTTCTGTTTAACAAAAATACTGAGTGGAGGGGGAGCTAGGCCATTTAGGATCTTGAATACAAGACATGCGTCGGTGTATTGCACCAGATTTTCCCAACTCAGGAGCTCATGCTTTCTGAGGATGTAACAGTGATGATGGCTATTGGGCTTCCTATCGAGCACTTTGAGAGCCTGTTTGTAGACAGACTGAATAGGTTTTAATGTTGTATAGCAAGCTTGGGTCCAACTAGTCAAGCAGTATGTTAAGTGGGGGAGTATCATCGATTTGAAGTACAGTCTTGCTACCTCTGTGGTCAAACAATTTCGTGTAAATCGGAAATTAGCTAGGTTGAATTTGGTTATTTGAATTACCTTTTTCACATGCTTTTTAAAAGAGAGGTTGGAATCAAGTATGATTCCAAGGTACTTAAAATCAGATACCACCTGGAGCTTCTCCCCTGACACATAGACATCTGGCTCAGTAGCATCTGTTGCCCTCTTTGTGAAGAACATGCAAACAGTTTTTTTCACATTGAGATGCAAACACGAGTCACTGAGCCACTTTGTAACCTGGACCATTACAGTAGTGAGTTCTTGTGCAGCTTGTTGTTTGCTCTTTGCATGCACATATATCACTGTATCATCTGCATACATTTGAACTTCAGACCCAGTGCAGACGGAAGGCAGATCATTAATGTACAGGCTGAACAAGAGGGGCCCCAGTATTGACCCTTGGGGCACGCCCACATCATAGCTAAGAGTGGGCGACAGGTCATTGCTCACTGACGCACTGAGTTCTGCCTTCAAGGTATGATTTCATCCATCTCAAGGCATCGGGGGAAAAGTTGAACTTGGTGTGCAAACCTGGTGGCCAACTACAAGAAACATCTGACCTCTGTGATTGCCAGCAAGGGTTTTGCCACCAAATACTAAGTCATGTTTTGCAGAGGGGTCAAATACTTATTTCCCTCATTAAAATGCAAATCAATTTATAACATTTTTGACATGTGTTTTTCAGGATTTTTTTGTTGTTTATCTGTCTCTCACTGTTCAAATAAACCTATCATTAAAATTATAGACTGATCATTTCTTTGTCAGTTGGCAAACGTACAAACTCAGCAGGGGATAAAATACTTTTTTTCCCTCACTGTAAAGAGATACCTAAGACAACAACACAGCATGGCAGCAACACATAACAACACAATATGGTAGCAACACAACATGACAACAACATGGAAGCAACACAACACAACATGGCAGCAGCACAACATGGTAGCATCACAAAACAGGGTGCAAACAGTATAGGGCATTGACAACAGCACAAAGGGCAAGAAGGTAGAGACAACAGTACATTACGCAAAGCAGCCACAACTGTCAGTAAGAGTGTCCATGATTGAGTCTGTCACGTCCTGACCAGTATAGAGTATATTTGGTTATTGTAGTTTGGTCAGGACGTGGCAGAGGGGAGTTGATGTATGTTTATGGGGTTTGTCACTGGTCTATGTCTGTGTTTCTATGTCTAGTTAATTGGGGTTGGACTCTCAATTGAAGGCAGGTATGTTGAGTTGCCTTTGATTGGGAGTCCTATATAGTAGGGTGTGTTTGTCTTTGTGTTTCGTGGGTAGTTGTTTTTTGCACTGCTAGTTATAGCCTGTGAAACTGTCTCCTGTCGTGTTGTCTGCATTTGTTGTTTTTTCGTGATCAACGTGTTTAATAAACATGATGTTGAGCACACAACCTGCTGCGTATTGGTCCACGTTCTCCGACAGTGATTTCGCGATATCGTCAGAAGACGAGGAACGTGACAGTCTTTGAATGAAGAGATTGAGATAAAGCTGTCCAGTTTGAGTGTTTGTTGCAGCTCGTTCCAGTCGCTAGCTGCAGCGAACTGAAAAGACGAGCGACCCAGAGATGTGTGTGCTTTGGGGACCTTTAACAGAATGTGACTGGCAGAACAGATGACCAGTTTACAGAGGAGTCTAGAGTGCAGTGATGTGTCTTACAAGGAGCATTGCCAATGCCAATTAGAGACACATTTCCCTCAGATTACACAGACCCACAAAGAATTTGAAAACAAATCCTATTTTGATAAACTCCCATATCTATAAGGTTGCATCGCCTGGTTCACCAACTACTTCTCTGATAGAGTTCAGTGTGTCAAATCGGAGGGCCTGTTGTCCAGACCTCTGGCAGTCTCTATGGGGGTGCCACAGGGTTAAATTCTTGGGCCAACTCTTTTCTCTGTATACATCAATGATGTCGCTCTTGCTGCTGGTGAGTCTCTGATCCACCTCTACGCAGACGACACCATTCTGTATACTTCTGGCCCTTCTTTGGACACTGTTAACAACCCTCCAGACGAGCTTCAATGCCATACAACTCTCCTTCCGTGGCCTCCAACTGCTCCTAAATACAAGTAAAACTAAATGCATGCTCTTCAACCGATCGCTGCCTGCACCTGCCCGCCTGTCCAGCATCACTACTCTGGACGGTTCTGACTTAGAATATGTGGACAACTACAAATACCTAGGTGTCTGGTTAGACTGTAAACTCTCCTTCCAGACTCACATCAAACATCTCCAATCCAAAGTTAAATCTAGAATTGGCTTCCTATTTCGCAACAAAGCATCCTTCACTCATGCTGCCAAACATACCCTCGTAAAATTGACCATCCTACCGATCCTCGACTTCGGCGATGTCATTTACAAAATAGCCTCCAATACCCTACTCAACAAACTGGATGCAGTCTATCACAGTGCCATTCGTTTTGTCACCAAAGCCCCATATACTACCCACCACTGCAACCTGTACGCTCTCGTTGGCTGGCCTTCGCTTCATAATCGTCGCCAAACCCACTGGCTCCAGGTCATCTACAAGACCCCGCTAGGTAAAGTCCCCCCTTATCTCCGCTCACTGGTCACCATAGCAGCACCCACCTGTAGCACGCACTCCAGCAGGTATATCTCTCTGGTCACCCCCAAAGCCAATTCCTCCTTTGGCCGTCTCTCCTTCCAGTTCTCTGCTGCCAATGACTGGAATGAACTACAAAAATCTCTGAAACTGGACACACTTATCTCCCTCACTAGCTTTAAGCACCAGCTGTCAGAGCAGCTCTCAGATCACTGCACCTGTATATAGCCCATCTATAATTTAGCCCAAACAACTACCTCTTCCCCTATTGTATTTATTTATTTTATTTATTTTGCTCCTTTGCACCATATTATTTATTTCTACTTTGCACTTTCTTCTACTACAAATCTACCATTCCAGTGTTTTACTTGCTATATTGTATTTGCTTTGCCACCATGGCCTTTTTTGCCTTTACCTCCCTTATCTCACCTCATTTGCTCACATTGTGTATATACTTATTTTTCTACTGTATTATTGACTGTATGTTTGTTTTACTCCATGTGTAACTCTGTTGTTGTATGTTGTCGAACTGCTTTGCTTTATCTTGGCCAGGTCGCAATTGTAAATGAGAACTTGTTCTCAACTTGCCTACCAGGGGCCTGTTGCACAAAAGTAGAATTAAGACATCCGGGATAAATGACTCAGCTGAGCTCAATGAAGCCAAAACATGTGCGTCCAGGCTTAATTGGTTGCACAAAGACCAAGCCAGGATGAGCAGACACGGATTCATTAAGCCAGGTGAAACCAATCCTGGATAGGTGCGCGCTCACGGCTCACTCAAATAGACCCCGCCACAGATCACAGATTAACTGATTTACCATGGCAACTAGAGCCGCGTACTTTTCCCCGTCGGAAGCACAAATCCTCATGGAGGCATACGAGGAGGTAAAAGATATAATTAAGAAGAAAGGCAACACCGCCACAGTGATAAAGCAAAGAGAAAAAGCGTGGCAAAGTATTGCAGACCGCCTGAATGCGTAAGTAGTGCACAATTACACAGTCACCGCTCCGCTGAAACATCACAATTACAATTCAAATATTTAATTCACATCTCCAAAAATGCAGTTGTACTGTAATTATGAAACGGTTAAATTTTTAATTGAAATGCACTGCAGATATGAGTGAAATTGTGTAAAGTAACTCCATCACACTGTATAAAGCTATGATAGATTTTTTGATATTTTTACTGAAAACAAGACAAAAATACCAAGTAATTTTTTGCAGTGTGACTCCATTAAATGTGTGTGTGTGTGTGTGTGTGTGTGTGTAGATTAAACATGAACGGGCCAAAACGGACATGGCAGCAGGTCAAAATCAAATACAAGAACATTCTGCAGAATGGTATGGTCCCTGACTAATATTTAACAAAGCACAAGCATATATTGTACCCAGAAGGTGCCTGCTCACACATTGTCTGTACTGTTTTAGCAGTGAAAAAGAATACCCACAGACAAGGCACGGGTGGTGGGTCACCAAAGGCTGACCTTACCCCAGCAGAGGACATGGCCTTGGAGCTAAATAAAGGCAGGCCCGTCTTAGAGGGGATCCCTGGGGGGAAAGAGACGAGCATAGGTTCCTCCCAAGATGCCACCCGCTTCATTCAAGGTATGTCCTTCCATCTCTACATGGGATACAACCACATTCATATTGAATCAATTTGGACTGTCTGACTTTGGTTTACCTATTGCCTTGCAGTGTCTGGCAGCACTGTGTTCCTGTTAGAGCCACCAGCACAAGCACCAGACGATGCTGATCCAGTGAGTACTCCATCAAAGGCATACTGTAGGCCTGGCATGTCTTGTCTACTAGCTTCAATATGAATCCGATTAAATGTGATAGGGTGAAGGCCCCAGTGCAGCAGCAACAGCACATGATGGAGACGATGATGAGGAGGAGACCATCTCTCTGGATTCCAGAAGGCATGAGGTATCATGTTAAGACTGTGAAAGTACTATTTACTCTACAATGGTGAGGAGTCCTCATCAAAATCAAAAAATCTAATTTCTTTTACAGGACCCAGATGCTATACAGTGGGAAAACCAGCCTGGCAACATAGTGCGTATTAATAAAAGGACACCACATCCTGTCAAATTCCAGCTGCGCTAATTGTATTGTGTTCACAGAGCTCACAAGCTATCAGAAAGTTGTATGGCAACCACCTCCGGCGCCAAATAGAACTGGCAGACATAGACATTCAGTACAAGAAGAAAAAGATGGAAAATCTTGCACTGGAGTCCGAAATAAAAAAGAGGACAATTAGGAAACTGGACCTTGAAATAAAAAAACTTGAGAGGGAGGTGAGATATGCCTTCAATGTACACTGTATGCTAACTGTAACACAAATGTATTAATCATTATTTTTCTTTCCTCCCCCAGCTCCAAGAAGATGACACAGCTCAAAATAAAAATTAGGTATATTCTCGTAAAGTCAAGTGAGCCATGACATATGAGCTCTTATTGTGAGCACACAGGACGGTGGCATCTTTCTAAGGTTTTTTTTATTTTCCCAGCAATCAGTACAACCAAGTCATCGTTATAAGGCATCGCCCTCTTTTGCCCACCCCCCCAGCACCAGGTGTGGCCACTAGCCTATATGAAGGCCCAAAATTGTGTGTTCCTTTCTGCTCTGACAATGGCATGCCCATTCGTGCGAGATGTGGTGGATGAAGAAGCACTTGTGCTGAGGAGAGCCTTCAGGCGAGAAAGGGTCTTCAGGGACCGGTTGGACCCACTGGCCTTCCCTGATGACCATCTATATGAAAGATACAGGTTTTCTGCAGATGGCATCAGGTATCTATGCAGACTACTGGGTCCCAGGATTAAGCACCGCACTGCACGGAGCCATGCACTGAGTGTGGAGCAAATGGTTTGTGTGGCCTTGCGCTTTTTTTCTAGTGGAGCCTTCCTGTACTCAGTGGGGGATGCAGAACAGCTGAACAAGGCCACAATTTGCCGCACAATAAGGAGTGTGTGTCTGGCTATCAAAGCATTAGCAGATGTCTTCATCTCCTTCCCTGGCCACAGAAGACTCTGTGACATCAAAGAGGAGTTCTATAGGATTGCAGGTAAGAGGATCTACAAATTACAGGACAACTGTTAACACATAGTAGGATACTCATTACTTTGTGTGACAGGTTTCCCCAATGTCATTGGTGCAGTGGACTGCACACACATAAGGATAAAAGCCCCCTCAGGTGCCCATGAGGCCGATTTTGTGAATAGGAAATCCTTTCACAGGATTAATGTTCAGGTGAACATAACTTTTTGATATTGTCCATTGACGAACACTCTGCATTGCCAGTGATGTGCATTGATTGGTGTAATATTCCTCATCTTATGATTTCAGATGGTCTGCAATGCTGACTGTGTGATCAGCAATGTTGTGGCAAAATGGCCTGGCTCAGTCCATGACTCCAGAATCTTTCGGGCCTCTGAAATCTATCAGTGCCTATCACAAGGTAAGCCACACAACCCCTATTTATAACCATCATGGCTGTGTCAAGAATATCACTGTGTTTATGAGGTAGTAATGATGAGATTTTGTGTTGACAGGTGAATTCTCTGGTGTGTTGCTGGGAGACAGGGGGTATGGCTGCCAGCCTTTTCTCCTGACACCTTTCACAGACCCCCAGGAAGCACAGCAGGCCTACAACCATGCCCATGCCAGGACCAGGGCCAGAGTTGAAATGACCTTTGGCCTCCTGAAGGCACGCTTTCACTGCCTTCACAAATTAAGGGTCAGCCCTGTTAGGGCATGTGATATTACTGTGGCTTGTGCTGTCCTCCACAATGTGGCCTGCCTGAGGAAGGAGAGGGCCCCCAGAGTGCCACCAGCCATGGACTGGGACAATCCGGCAATCTTCCCTGATGACGACAGTGGTCGGCTGCTGAGGGACCAATATGTGTTGAATTATTTTAGTTAGTATGTGTGCTTTCAATTTTGGTTAAATATGTCCTGCGGTGGCAGAGGAATTGGGGTTTTTTTGGGTTCGTTTTTTTACGAATTTGGCCTCTTATAATGTTTGTGCGGTATACTGTGTGTAATACAAGGCTGCAGGGAGGCTACTGCATCCATTCATTTGTCTGTTCAGTTGATGTGTATGGATTTGTCCTGCATTTATTTTAGTGTGCAGACATGCAGGGTGTGTTATATACAGACCTTTGAATGTGTATGTATCATTTTGTATAATATGCTTGGATTCTGTGCTTTCCATCTTGTAGTCACTGTGACTTCAGTTTCGAAAGGAGCTGATGGTTTACCTGCTTTGTTTTGTCCTTATTCAATAAAGGAACATAATGTTACACATTGTGTTTTTATATTCATATGGAATGTGTATTTGTTTATATGACAGAGTACTAGGGCCACACTGAAGAAAAAGGATAAAGTCATAAATTTGAGGCTGGTTCTTTCTGCAGAAAAGCTACATATTGTTTTTACAGTTTTGATACTTATGACAATGTGATACTTAATATTCTGGCACATCAGCATGTCTTTGTTTATGAAACCATACTGAAGTACAATTTCACGAAATGCCCCACATCTGTCATTTTAACAACTGTCCTTTAAAACAACCGGTTACAATATTATTACTTGTGTTTTCTTCCCCTCTGTGGCCCTAATATTCTATCATTTTATATATAGCCTTATAGTCTATGGGAAACTGTAAATTATCTAATGATAGCAACATAATCTAAAAATTATTTTTTATCCAAAATCATTGAAATTAATGATCACAAACGTTTAAATAATGACAGTGGGTCTAGTTATATGTGATAACAATGTATAGTGAGCAGTGAAATAACTATTGGTTTCCATTTGTGGTGACTGCTGACTGACATTAGGGATGAGATTAAATAGATCCTGGAATTTAGCCTGGTCTGGAGCAGGCTAGCTCCACAGAATAAATCTCCATGGTAATTTATACCATAACATATCCTCCTGCCCCCTATCCATCTTTAGTGCAACCGGATTACGGATCAATTGAGCCAGGATCACCAAGATATCCTGGCTTAATCCCTTATCCTAGTTTTGTGCAACAGGCCCCAGGTTAAATAAAGGTGAAATAAATAAATAATAATAAAAAAAATAAATACCACACAGTGTGCCATCACAGCAGCAAGATTTGTGACCTGTTGCCACAAAAGGGCAACCAGTGAAGCAAAAAAGCCATTTTAAATACAAACAATACTCATCTGTCTATTTATTTCCCCTTTTGTTCTTAAACTACTTTCACATTGTTACAACACTGTGCATAGCCAGAAGTATAACATTTGAAATGTCTCTATTCTTTAAGAAACTTTTGAGAGTTTAATGTTTACTGTTAATTTCTGATTGTTTATTTCACTTTTGTGTATTATGTATTCCACTTGCATTGGCAACCTAAACATGTTTCCCATGCCAATAAAATCCTTTGAATTGCATAGAGAGAGAGACAAAGCCATCACCTACAGAGAGATGAACCTGGAGAAGAGTCCCCTAAGCAAGCTGGTACTGGGGCTCTGTTCACAAACACACTCCACAGAGCCCCAGGACAGCAACACAATTAGACCCAACCAAATCATGAGAAAACAAACAGATAATTACTTGACACATTGGAAAGAATTACAAAAAGACTGAGCAAACTAGGATGCTATTTGGCCCTAAACAGAGAGTACACAGTGGCAGAATACCTGGCCATTGTGACTGACCCAAACTTAAGGAAAGCTTTGACTATGTACAGACTCAGTGAGCATAGCCTTGCTATTGAGAAAGGCAGACCTGGATCTCAAGAGAAGACAGGCTATGTGCACACTGCCCACAAAAGGAGGTGGAAACTGAGCTGCACTTCCTAACCTCCTGCCCAATGTATGACCATATTAGAGACACATATTTCCCTCAGATTACACAGATCCACAAAGAATTTGAAAACAAACCCGATTTTGATAAACTCCCATATGTACTGGGTGAAATACCACAGTGTGCCATCACAGCAGCAAGATTTGTGACCTGTTGCCACAAGAAAAGGTCAACCAGTGAAGAACAAACACCATTGTAAATAGAACCCATATTTATGCTTATTTATTTTCCCTTTTGTACTTTAACCATTTGTACATCGTTACAACACTGTATATATACATAATATGACATTTGTAATGTCCTGACTCTTTTGGAACTTCTGGGAGTGTAATGTTGACTGTTCATTTTTATTTATTTCACTTTTGTATATTATCTACTTCACCTGCTTTGGCAATGTTAATATATGTTTCCCATGCCAATAAAGCCCCTTGAATTGAATTGAGAGAGTGAGAGAGAGGAGGGGATAATTTCTGTGCAGATTTTAGTGTTCCCAAAATGTCGCGATAGGAAGCTTCCTATATACAGAGCTCACGTTCTGTATATAAAAGTGGATAGTGGATAGCCTACTAATAACGCGTGTTTGTAGAATTTAAAGGGAAAGCAAGTAGAAACAAGGTAACATTAAATGTATGTAGGTGGACTAGGCCTAGGCTACTTCGGAGAACTGAATAGTTCACTTTAGCTTCATGCAAGTCCTGGTGGACCGTCGTTCACTTTTTTGAAATTATGTAGCCTATATTCTTGTTTAATTAGCCTACATTGTAGGACTAGCACAACAATAGTCGTATCTTCGTCATCTTTCTTCTGTTGGAGCTAAAGTAGGCCTACAAGTCTCCTTTCTAAGTTTTAGCAATTGTGACAACTAGGTTACTAGCTTTGTAACAAACTGTTGCTTGTCAAACTTGGAAACAATCATTTATTGCATTGTTACAACTATCGCAGCTTTTTGTTTTTACTCCCCAATGTTTCACTCGAATGAGCTGGACATTTATACAAAATATTGATGTTGGCAAGGAAAGAGGGCAGAAAACATTGTACCAGACACAAAACGATTTTGAGTCAAAATTAGACGTTCTACATTTAGCTCGAGTTTTGAGTCATCAACCACATCTGCCTGTCAAACATCCTCTACAAGGCTTGTAAATTAGCAATCCCATTGGTTTTGCACAGCTACAGTACACCTATTGGATATGACAGTATTGTCACATCCGATTGGTCAATTGTGGGGATGATGCGCTTTAGTTGGCTTTAGGAAACGTCAATCAGATGATATCCTTCCTCCCCTGATTTGTGCGAGCCTCAGAATGCTAGTATTGTCTGTGGGCGCGGCATCACAGCACAAGCTATCATATTAGTGCATTGTTTTCCGGTGTTGGTTAATGTTACTTTGCTGCTACAATCTCAGGTTCTCTATCTGCGTTCTTATTCACAGGTTTGTAGCGGCGAGCAGCGAGTGAGGGTATTTGCGCAACTCGGAGTGACTGGTCAGACCAGGGGGAAAACGGGACCGGAGTTATTCTGGGTTTTTTTTCTGACGTTGTTAATAATTTTCATAATTCCTTGGAGGAATAAACTCCATTGAAAGACTTCAGAAGGGTACTTGTGCGTTCATCAACACCGCATACAAGTGGTCCAACAATCCTCACCATGGAGGCCATTGCCAAATACGATTTCAAAGCCACTGCGGATGATGAGTTGAGTTTTAAACGTGGAGAGACGTTGAAGGTAAGCAGCCAATTGTTTCACTATTTATATTCTTAAGAAATGTGTCAGGGACAGCATGTTCCTGACTGATTTTAAAGATATTTTTCCTTTGTGGTTATTATTAGGCCTAGTTATTACACTATTTGTAATAGCCGGTTACCTTTTTTTTGGTCATTTTGTGTCTTCATATTAGACACTCCTGCACAGTAACTGGTTTTAAGGACGTGATTTAAAAACGTGTATATAGTAAGTTCCCTAATTCACTTGAATTGGTCGATATTCAATAAAAAAAAGTATTTTCCAAGAGATATTACCTTGTCATTTCAAAGGTCTATTTATTATGATAGGCCTACAGAATGAGAGGGAATAGAACAGAATATAATATAAATAAAAACATGTTGTAGGGGTGTTGTCCTTTTGGTTCCAACACATTTGAATGAGGCGCAGCTAATGTCTTTGCCAATGGCAAGTCATATGGTAATCGGTGTCATGTTTTCAAGGAAAAGTTAAGCGATTGTTTCCGTACAGATATGGAAAAGGATAGCACTGGTAACCTTTGGCAGGACACGATTCTGTATTTCTCACATCCTATAACAAGCATCCCATATTACACGCAGTCATCATTTTGTGTGGAGAACCAGAATGAGCAACCCCAGAATGTGTCTTCGTAGCGTAAATGACAATCATTTTTAGAGTCAAGGAAATGTTACAAGAGGAGTCAGAATGCTATGGTAAGTAACCCTCCCCATAGTTGGTTAAAAACGACTAAGCTCTTCCATCAAATCCTTTCTTTATCCTCAGTAGTTCAGCAATATTGGACTTCTTCTGTGGTTAAGTAGGCTATGTGATAATGCTGAAACAGGAAGTCTCCAGTATCATGCTTGGCTTCTATACATATTTCCTCACTCAGAGAGTCAGAAACGGAGCGGGAGAAGGAAAGAGAGCAGAGAGAGTGAGAGAGAGCGAAAGAGAGAGGATGAGCTGGCAGTATGTTTAGAACCACACCCCTTCCCTTGCTGGGATTATGACAGCTCCTTCATTTCAGTGTCAGAACTGTACTTTAACAGCTCTGCTTCAAGACATGCTATAATGGTTAGAAAAACTTTATTATAGCTGAACTTTTTGTCCATAACTGCACGCTGACACATGACTGCCTGCACTGCAATCATAATACTGGTGTCAGTTCGGGTTAAAACCATATGCAAAAAAAACCAAAAAACAATATGCAGTAAAGAGAACATTGAGAGTGAAGTGTGTGTGTCTGAGGTACATTTACATTTAAGTAATTTAGCAGACGCTCTTATCCAGAGCGACTTACAAATTGGTGCATTCACCTTATGATATCCAGTAAACGGCTGGTTGTGGTTGTGTGCAGTCTTGTCTTCTTTCCAGCTCCCTCTCTCCGCTGGTGTTTTGAGAACGGTCTGGCCCTGGTCTTGGCTCGCCCTCCCTGCCCTGTTCTCCTCTACTCCGGCAATGTACCCCGGCAACGCCACGTTCAGAGGCAGAAACAGATCCGGCGAACCAGGACAGGAATACGCATTCATATCTCCTCAAGAGAAACATCGGTTGTAGATGTTCACACTAGAGACAGGAACATATCTGATCATGTGGCTTTAAGAGAAATATGGCCGCGAGCTGTGAAAACGGTGAACAAAGTTATCAGTCAATTTGATGCCTGAGTCAACCTCAGTTCATCATGCAGCGGCTTTCACGCTTCTGACGGCATCTACCGACTTAACAAGTCTGTAATTGTCCAAGAGGAATATCTGAAGGACGATTGGTGCGATTGCCGATCAGTGATAGGAGGCATGTGAGTGCAGGCTATACTGCGTACAGTATACACTAGTCTAAGTAACTTTTACTATCCGTATAGTACATTCTGTCAGCCAAACCAATGGATGTCCCTCCTGTATTAGCCAAGCTTTTAGCCGGCGTGACAATGACCATAGCATTTGGCAAGACAGCACAAACCAATCTGGAAGCAGGCTATATTCTAACAGCCAAGTCAATAGATTTCTTTCTTGTGTTAGCTGATTTGTTCACAGAAATGAAGCTCAATGGAGAGCGAACATTCTTTATCACAGCGCTGTAGTTGGGGATGGGGGGTATGCCAGGCAGCTTGCTCCATCCCCTGGGCTTTAGGCTTCGCTCGCTCGGCGGGGGTCACATAAATATTAATCGTCCAAGAGTGTGATGTGGTGTATGGCAACAGCTTGCCGGTAAAAACACTACTACACCCGAGGCTATTATTTTTCTTCCCCCTGCTCGGTTCTTTCTGCGTAGCGCAGCATGCATGAACTCCGCCCGGAGTTGCGAAAGGGTTCTGTTGAGTTGAGTTCCGTTCTTGAAACTTCCTCTGCTGATACAGGCTTGGCTCTTCTGAGTTCAGAGAGGGAGGGAAGGAGAGAGGAAGAATCTGGAGGGGATTCAGGAACGTCGGCAGTGATCCTATCCCTCCTTTCCTAATTGAATTCTGACCATGGAGGATGGGGCTCTTTGGCACTGTGCTCAGGGCCCATGGGCGGCCTCTTCTTAACCACACACTTCAAAGCTTCTGGCCTGGCACTTGGTTAATGCTCCAGTACTGATCCAGCATGTACTATTACACAAGTGTTGTTACATGGTATTCAGTCAAGTGGCTCTTATGAAGTAGGTCTACTCTCTTGATCAACTGAGCTCTTATGGAATAAGCTGTCTTGGTGAATTGCTGAGAATTAGAATCCATCCGTTGCGTGACGTGCCATGACCATGATCGATTTAGCTCCGTTCTTGAGATCCCCTTACAATACAGGGGACATTAAGTCCTCCTGGGATATTTTTGGAAATCTCTGAAGATGAGAGATTATTTCCTCTGAATATGTAGGGTAACTCCCCCACCCCCCACTTTACAAAGGGTGGAGGAGTTTATTCTCTGGTATTGAGTTGTCAGGAAGAGAAGCATGTCAGAAATAAATAACGCTTACTGAACAGAAGTCTTGTCTTGTTTTTTGTGTTACTCGACATCAAGACATCTCGGTTTTTCTCACGCATTTAGAAGGGAAGGAGAGGAGACCTCTGTTTTTATTTAGGGAGGTTTTTTGTTGTTGGACAGACATTCAATGGCTCTGGGGCATGCAATCTCTCTTTCTCTCTCGCTTTCTCTATTTCTCTCTCTTTCTCTTTTCTGTCAACTGAGGCCACAGCAGAAAAGCCAGGCAGCATCAGGTCTAAATTTAGCCTGCAAGGAGTGGAAAGAAAAACCATCTGAGACAGGAACCTGGCCAAGGGCTGCGTGTCTGACAGAAGTCCAAAGAGAATGGAGCATCACTCTGGTCAAACAAAGGAGAAGAAAGAAACAACAAACAGCTTTGGTCTCAAGTCACCTGATTGTGTCTGGCTAAATAGTTTTTAGGGAAGTAACAGCACGTTAGCCTGGTCCCAGATTAGTTTTTGCTGTATAGCCAAATCCTGTTGCTATTGTCAAAGCCGTTAGGCTAAGGCTATACAGCACAGATCTCAGGCCTGCAAGGTCGCACTTTGGCTCTTTGACTTTTTGGTGCGAACCCACGGACACCAGAAGTCTGTGCTCCGAGCTGGCAGGCAGGCACAGAAGGATAAACCGAGGGAGCGAAAGAAAGCACTCCACTCCGCTCTCCCAGAATGCCAGAGGCAGCGGGAGTCTAAAACGGGATGTACTGTGAATGTACAGTGAAGGACAGGCAGCGTCTGCCAACGCTATCTAGTGAACTGAACTCATTCCCGTGGCGGATGCTAACCTGCTAGGTTTCTTAGGAGCTTATATACCAGAAGCTGCGTCCTATGGGTCACTTATGCATGATACGTTCTTCTGCCATTTGACCATAGCCTTTCTATGTGTCTATTTATGAGTGTGTATGCTTGCGTGTGCATCTGCATGTGTGGGTGACACTGACTCCTTTGACAGGGCAAATGTACAGTATATAGTCCCATTACAAGGTGAAATCACCACCCTATGCAGATGAGTGTCAAGACAAGGGCGATGGAAGGAAAGACAATAATAGACCCACATTGACTATCCCCATTGAGAGAAGAACAGAACAGTCATTAATCCATCTGCTCTTCCCTGTCACAGATCTTGTCCTTCTCTTTGTCCTCCAGAAGGAGGAAATGAAGGTGAGAGATGCGGCTGGCTGCACTCCTCCATCTCTCCATTTCTCTCCTCTGTTCCCTTCATCCCTCGTTCACTTCATCTTGCCTATTGGGGAGGGAGCGAGAGGGAGCGAGAGTAATCTAAACAAACAAACTAGCAGGTCCCATGTCACAGCATGTGACCTGCTAAAGGTGCTAAAGAAGACAGAGGGAGAACAGGCCTAAAGTAAACCCACATTCCTGTGCCAGGCTCTCTCTCGTCACCTCCCGTCACTGTGTGTACAGAGTTACAGTATATTGACTTTTCAATTACAGGGCAGAAAAACAAAGCATGACGAAGGAAGAGAGAGTGGGATGGCAGAAGGAGAGGTAGACTAGTGTTTATAACTTTAACAACCCAAACACCGGACCTAAATTGATAGAACAGGGTTCTTTTCAAGAATAAAACCATCACGTTAGGTTTGTGAACTAATGTCCGGGTGTCCTAACAAATTGTGCACTCCCCTCAATACAATGGCAGGGTGTTCAAAACATTTTTGCCCCCCCCCCCTGCAGCTACTGCAGCATGGATGATGCTTATTACCCTTGGAAGTGAATCTGACCTAATTACAGTATGAGATCTCTGACTGGAGGGCTGGCAGTGCACACATGCACAGAGAGACACACATACACACACAGAGTTGTCACACTGTAGCTTTGAAAACTTTACTGCTACTGTCTGACCCAGTCGTAAGGCTGCTCTTATTACCCCTGTGTACACTTTGAAGCCATCCTGCAGCCTTGCTTCCTTGTTTTCCTGCTTGTCTTCCTGTGTGGTTTGGGATGGGTAGATGCTGAGTTCGCTCCATTTCGGTTGGGAATATCCTGAGATTTGACAAAATCTAAGGAATGAGGGATTTTAAACTTTCAGGAGAAGAGAAAAGAGTGTCTATCTTCTCAGGTGTGTTCAGAACTTTACAGACCTCACAACTTGCCGATTAGTTTCATTTTGCATGGGTTGACTTCACCCAGTTGTAATTCTCTCCAGGGCTACAGTAGTAAGAGTGTGATCATGGGCTCGAAAATGTGAAAAGCAAAACATGGTTTCCTGTCGCATCAATGCTGTTCTTGACTCTCAGCTTCACAACCATATTTTTTTTATTTAACCTTTATTTAACTAGGCAAGTCAGTTAAGAATAAATTCTTATTTACAATGATGGCCTAGGAACAGTGGGTTAACTGCCTTGTTCAGGGGCAGAACGACAGATTTTTACCTTGTCAGCTCAGGGACCACTAGGCTACCTGCCGCTCCGCCCTTAGCCAAGTAGATACGCACACCCCCAAAACAGTGTAAAGCACACCCTAGAGAACACACGCACACAGACACACACACACTAAACTAATCCGCAGTGGGACTAGCGTGGGCTGATCAACATTGTTTTTTGTCAAAGCTGCGATCCCAACACCGCTCTAATGCCTCAGAAACAAACCTCTCACCCTCTCCTCTCCCACACCTCTCTCTCACACCACACACAGCCTCTCACCCTCTCTCCAGTGCTGTTTCAAAGATCCATCTCTAAGCCCAGTCAAATGCTTTAACCATTTGATTAAACCTAAACCGGCCTTCTCCCATGTGGACCAACCATACAATACAATACCCTGGCCTGTTAGCTCAATACGGATGGCTTCCTAACTAGAAGCTTTGTTTTCCCTCCCTCCATAAGCTTTGGGGTTTTTATTGCAACAGTCTCAAATGGCTCCCTATTCCCTATATATTGCACTACTTTTGACCAGAGTCTTATGGGCCCAATCAGAAGTAGTGCGCTATATAGGAAAATAGGGTTCCATTTCGGCTGTGAAAGTTGCCTTCTCACACCTCATTTGTCTTTACTGTGATGTCAATAGAGCCACTTCCTGATATTGATCGTTCTCACTCTGTTTATATACTTCAGGGACTGAAGGGAACAGGCTAAATTCTCACTGTATTTATATACTTCAGGGGACTGAAGGGAACAGGCTAAATTCTCACTGCAGGATTATTTACTGGTTTGCTTCAACTCCAGGAAAGGCGTAATTGTATCAGGAACCGTGTGTGTGTGTGTGTGTGTGTGTGTGTGTGTGTGTGTGTGTGTGTGTGTGTGTGTGTGTGTGTGTGTGTGCGTGCGTGCGTACGCACATGTGTGATTGGGAGATAAACGAAGCAATCTCTTCTCTCCCATCCTGTAATTTGGCCGTCGCGATGGAACACAATTCCATCAACATAATGAGCATGAAAATACCCATAACTTTTGCTTATGTGGTTGCCAAAGTGTCATTTCCGTGTTGTATGGCTTCTGGAACTGCAAAATATGGTTATTTTGTTTGAATGGGCACAAATGGTTGTAACGGGATCGTTACAATATCGTAACTATTACTTCTCAGAGGAAACTCGCCAGAAACCCTCAACAGAAACTCTGGGTATAGATTAGAGTTTGGGTATAACCAGAGATACAGGATATAATGATGGGATACGTGTCTCCCCCCTAACAATGGGATTCGTTATCCACAGAGCGGAATGGCAGGCTGTCGAGCTCCTGTCTATTCCTCTCTGGTGATTGGCGTATAGATCTCCGTTATTTAATACTTTTTTGAATATTTGATGAGGCGTCAACCGCCTGTATTCAATGTAGAGTGAGATGCTATGCTAACCTCATGAATATGCATAGACTGTCATGAGTTCTAGCAGGGACAACTCTGATATAAAGTATTTTTCTCAAAGTTGCCGGGATGTCACTTGCGTCACACTAATGTCAGTACACCCGTAACATGCTAAGCATTACGAAATGACTATTAGATCAAAAAGCCTCACTTATCACAATAGCAATACATTTTTATCTTTACTAAACTCTCATTGCCCCCCATACAAAAACACCTCATTTGCTTAATAGTCTGCTAAATGTGGACAGATTTTGGGCGGAGTAAACCCTCTCGCTTCGCCTCTTCAGGCTTAATCCCAGTACCCCCCACCCTTAGCCCTCCCCCTCTGTTTTGCGCCATCCCGCGAGCCACATCGAGTCAGAGTGGTGTTCCAATTCAACTTTGAGCGAGGGGTAGTGCCTTTGAGCCCTGTAGTTGTCCCTCCAACCGATGCGAATTGACATGCAGACTTTCTATCTAGTGGTTAACAG
This sequence comes from Salmo trutta, assembly GCF_901001165.1. Taxonomy (NCBI): domain Eukaryota; kingdom Metazoa; phylum Chordata; class Actinopteri; order Salmoniformes; family Salmonidae; genus Salmo; species Salmo trutta. The sequence goes on along the minus strand of NC_042970.1, from coordinate 67,730,152 downwards.
AACTCCCATGAAGCACTGCGACCGAAGTCTCTAAAGTTGCTTCAGGAAGATGGCTGGCAAAAATACTATGATGGAAGCAAACGTAAGTAATTATAACGTCATAACAAATCATGCAAAAAAATTTACAGTTAAAAGGAATATATTAATGCAGAAAAGGATTATGCATATTTTTTGGTCATGAAGATAATTTATGAAAATCGCTATTTAACATGCTGACTAGCTAATATTAACCAACTAGCCATACATTTAGCTTGCTGATGGGCTTGAGATTTGTATGACTTGTAATTAAGGACACACGATATATCGGTGAACATATCGGAATCAAAAACCAGCTTTTTTACATTAGCATGTGACGTTCAGAACTAGCATACCCCCCGCAAACCTCCGGTGAATTTACTAAATTACTCACGATAAACGTTCACAAAAAACATAACAATTATTTTAAGAATTATAGATACAGAACTCCTCTGCACTCGATATGTCCGATTTTAAAATGGCTTTTCGGTGAAAGCACATTTTACAATATTCTCAGTAGATAGCCCGGCATCACAGGGCTAGCTATTTAGACACCCACCAAGTTTAGCACTCACCAAAATCAGATTTACTATTAGAAAAGTTTGATTACCTTTGATGTTCTTCGTCAGAATCCACTCCCAGGACTTCTACTTCAATAACAAATGTAGGTTTGGTCCAAAATAATCCATAGTTATGTTCCATCAGCGACGTTTTGTTCGTGCGTTCTAGACACTATCCGAATGGTAAATAAGGGTCGCGCGCATGGCGCATTTCGTGACAAAATATTTCTAAATATTTCATTACCATACTTCGAAGCATGTCAACCGCTGTTTAAAATCAATTTTTATGCCATTTTTCTCGTAAAAAAGCGATAATATTCCGACCGGGAATCTGCAATTAGGTAAACAGCCGAAAGAAAATACAGCACGGGGTCGACTCGTGCACAAGCATGAAGCCCTTTGTCCGTTGATAGACCACTTAGCAAAAGCGCTCGTGTGTTTCAGCCAGGGCTTTGAATTACGTCATTCAGCTTTTTCCCGGGCTCTGAGGGCCCATGGAGGCCGTAGGAAGTGTCACGTAACAGCAGAGATCCTTTGTAATGGATAGAGAGAATCAAGAAGGGGAAGAAATGGTCAGACAGGGTACTTCCTGAACAGAATCTTCTCATGTTTTGGCCTGCCAAATGAGTTCTGTTATACTCAGACACCATTCAAACAGTTTTAGAAACTTTGGAGTGTTTTCTATCCAAAGCTAATAATTATATGCATATTCTAGTTTCTGGGCAGGAGTAATAATCAGATTAAATCGGGTACGTTTTTTATCCAGCCGTGAAAATACTGCCCTCTATCCATAACAGGTTAAGAACAAATACTTATTTTCAATGACGGCCTAGGAACAATGACGACCTTGTTCAGGGGCAGAACGACAGGTAGGTACCTGGTCAGCTCGGGGATTTGAACTTGCAACCTTTCGGTTAATAGTCCAACGCTCTAACCACTTGGCTACGCTGCCACCCCAAAGGTGGTTAGGACATCTAATTTGTGCATGACACAAGTAATTTTTCCAACAATTGTTTACAGACAAGTTATTTCACTTCTAATTCACTGTATCACAATTCCAGTGGGTCAGAAGTTTACATACACTAAGTTGACTGTGCCTTTAAACAGCTTGGAAAATTCCAGAAAATGATGTCATGGCTTTAGAAGCTTCTGATAGGCTAATTGACATAATTTGAGTCAATTGGAGGTGTACCTGTGGATGTATTTCACGGCCTACCTTCAAACTCAGTGCCTCTTTGCTTGACATCATGGGCAAATCAAAAGAAATCAGCCAAGACCTCAGAAAAAAAATTGTAGACCTCCACAAGTCTGGTTCATCCTTTGGAGCAATTTCCAAACGCCTGAAGGTACCATGTTCATCTGTACAAACAATAGTATGCAAGTATAAACACCATGGCACCACGCAGCCGTCATATCAATCAGGAAGGAGACACGTTCTGTCTCCTAGAGTTGAAAGTACTTTGGTGTGAAAACTGCTAATCAATCCCAGAACAACAGCAAAGGACCTTGTGAAGATGCTGTAGGAAACGGGTACAAAAGTATCTATATCCACAGTAAAACGAGTCCTATATCGACATAACCTGAAAGGCCACTCAGCAAGGAAGAAGCCACTGCTCCAAAACTGCCATAAAAAAGCCAGACTACGGTTTGCAACTGCACATGGGGACAAAGATCGTACCTTTTGGAGAAATAACCTCTTGTCTTTTGAAACAAAAATAGAACTGTTTGGCCATAATGACCATCGTTATGTTTGGAGGAAAAAGGGGGAGGTTTGCAAGCCAAAGAACACCATCCCAACCGTGAAGCACGGGGGTGGCAGCATCATGTTGTTGGGGTGCTTTGCTGCAGGAGGGACTGGTGCACTTCACAAAATAGATGACATCATGAGGATGGAAAATTATGTGGAGATATTGAAGCAACATCTCAAGACATCAGTCAGGAAGTTAAAGCTTGGTCGCAAATGGGTCTTCCAAATGGACAGTGACCCCAAATATACTTCCAAAATTGTGGCAAAATGACCTAAGGACAACAAAGTCAAGGTATTGGAGTGGCCATCACAAAGCCCTGACCTCAATCCTATAGAAAATGTGTGGGCAGAACTGAAAAAGCGTCTGCGAGCAAGGAGGCCTACAAACCTGACTCAGTTCCACCAGCTCTGTCAGGAGGAATGAGCCAAAATTCACCCAAATTATTGTGGGAAGCTTGTGGAAGGCTAGCTGAAATGTTTGACCCAAGTTAAACAATTTAAGGCAACGCTACCAAATACTAATTGAGTGTATGTAAACTTCTGACCCACTGGGAATGTGATGAAAGAAATAAAAGCTGAAATAAATCATTCTCTCTACTATTATTCTGGCATCTCACATTCTTAAAATAAAGTGGTGATCCTAACTGACCGAAGACAGAATTTTTACTAGGATTAAATGTCAGGAATTGTGAAAAACTGAGTTTAAATATATTTGGCTGAGGTGTATTTAAACTTCCGACTTCAATTGTATGTCATGTGGCCTTGTGGTGTGCGTCTGAGAGTAACCAGGGGAGCAGGGAGGGGGAGAGAGATGTCAGCCATGTTGACTTGCAGTGGTAGACTTATTGCTCGTTATCTCATCTGATTACTTAGTATCTGTCTTGACTGCATCAAACTGAGAGAAACTAGGTTAGTTTGCTAGCTAACGTTAGCTAGGCTAATTGAGACTACATAACTTTAACTTAAATCATCAAATCAAATGTATTTATAAAGCCCTTCTTACATCAGCTGATATCTCAGTGCTGTATTGAAACTGTGTGCTTTCCACTCCTTTCTATTGCAAATAACAACTACATTCAGAGTATTAACTTCTGTGGGCTACGTGAGACGCTAGGCAGTGAAATACACAGCCAGTGAAATATCAGAGCGGCAAATTCAAAACAACAAAATGTCATAATTCAACTTTCTCAAACATACAACTATTTTACACAATTTTAAAGATACACTTCTCCTTGATGTAACCACATTGTCTGATTTCAAAAAGGCTTTACAGCGAAAGCAAAACATTAGATTATGTTAGGAGAGTACATAGACAAAAATAATCACACAGCCATTTTCCAAGTAAGGACATGTCACAAAAACCCAAAACACAGCTAAATGAAGCACTAACCTTTGATCTTCATCAGATGACACTCCTAGGACATTATGTTACACAATACACGTATGTTTTGTTCGATAAAGTTCATATTTATATCCAAAAACAGCATTTTACTTTGGCGCTTGTTCAGAAAATGTATTCCCACCAAAACCCTCCGGTGAATGTGCACATCAATTTACAAAAATACTCATCATAAACGTTGACAAAATATATAACAATTATTTAAAGAATTATAGATAGACTACTCCTGGATGCAACCGCTGTGTCAGATTTTAAAATAGCTTTACGGAGAAAGCACATTTTTCAATATTCTGAGTACATAGCTCGCCATCACAGCAAGCTATACAGACACCCGCCAAGTTCGGGGTCACCTAAACTCAGAATTAGTATTATAAATATTCTCTGACCTTTGCTGATCTTTGTCAGAATGCACTCCCAGGACTGCTACTTCCACAAGAAATGTTATTTTTGTTCGAAACAATCAATATTTATGTCCAAATACCTCCGTTTTGTTCGTGCGTTCAGAGCACTATCCAAAGGCATAATGCGCGAGTGCGGTACCAGAGACGAAAAGTCAAAATGTTCCATTACCGTACTTAGAAGCATGTCAAACGATGTTTAAAATAAATCTTTATGGTATTTTTAACGTAAAATTGCGATAATATTCCAACCGGACAATAGCATATTCATTCAAGAAGAAAAAGAAGGAACGGCGCACTCGCAGGACCGCGCTTATCCAATCCCTTTGTCTCCAGGCAGTCCACTCAGTGACTGAGCTCCTATTATCTGCCCAGTGACAGGAGAATGCTGAAAGAACTTTCTGAAGGCTGTTGACAGCCAATGGAAGCCTTAGGAAGTGCAACGTGACCCCACAGAAACTGTAGTTTCGATAGAGAATCAAAAGAAGAACTACAATTCTGACTTTTCACTTCCTGGTTGGATTTTTCTCAGGTTTTTGCCTGCCATATGAGTTCTGTTATACTCACAGACACCATTCAAACAGTTTTAGAAACTTCAGAGTGTTTTCTATCCAAATCTACTAATAATATGCATATTCTCGTTTCTGGGCCAGAGTAGTAACCAGTTTAATTTGGGTACGTTTTTCATCCGGCCATGTAAATACTGCCCCCTACACCTCAACAGGTAGCAGCCTGCCTGTTGGCTCTCGGTGTTGTAGCCAGTCTTTCTCATTTAACTTTTAGTTCTGTCATTTTAATTCCAACTTCCATTGACTAGCCTAGATATCTGCCACACGGAGCGTCTATCTATGACTGTAGCCTAGTGCCAGTTTGATGACTTCAGAACAGTACTTCCACTGGTAGTGACTGAGTGAAGGAAATGCGACTTACTTGTCAAACTGCTATTGAATGAAAGTCCAGCTTCAGTACTCCTCCACTTTGACCCACAACCAGAGGATGGGTGTATTATGGGCATATTGTTGTTCTGCTGTTCTCATTTGTTGCTCATATGGTAAGTACGAATTTGTTGCGCGACAAATATAAGGAAAGCTATTACTGCCACCAGTACAGGCATTGTGAAAAACACAAGGCTCGTCGTCAATGAATTGAGTGGTATCCGTTGTCAGTTTCTGACATGCTCAACTGATGTAGTGATGTCCCATTCCCTAGGCCTAATTTAGCTCTCCCTACCACTAGTTGCTCCATTTGAGTGCCACTCCTCCACCGAGCGACCCTCTAAAATGAGGGGGAGGGCTAAGGGGAGGTATTGGGAATAAACCTTCCTCTCTGGTATAACCCTAGTCCTTGCGTACTAACATACAGGACTCTCAACCCTAGTCGTTGAGTACCAACGTACAGTACAGGACTCTCAACCCTAGTCGTTGAGTTACCAACATACAGTACAGGACTCTCAACCCTAGTCGTTGAGTACCAACATACAGTACAGGACTCTCAACCCTAGTTGTTGCGTGGGCAACATATGACTCTCAACCCTAGGCCTTGAGTACCAACATACAGTACAGGACTCTCAACCCTAGTCGTTGAGTACCAACATACTAGAAGTTGACCGATTTAATCGGAATGGCCGATTTAATTAGGGCCGATTTCAAGTTTTTATAACAATCGGTAATCGGTATTTTTGGCCACCGATTTGCCAAATCTTTTTTTTTACACCTTTATTTAACTAGGCAAGTCAGATTAATAACATTCTTATTTTCAATGACGGCCTAGGAACGGGGGTTAACTGCCTTGTTCAGGGGGGATTCGGGGATTCGTTTTTGCAACCTTCCGGTTACTAGTCCAACACTCTAACCACCTGCCTTACATTGCACTCCACGAGGAGCCTGCATGGTAGGCTGACTACCTGTTACGCGAGGGCAGCAAGAAGCCAAGGTAAGTTGCTAGCTAGCATTAAACTTATCTTATAAAAAAACTATTAATCTTAACATAATCACTAGTTAACTACACATGGTTAATGATATTACTAGTTTATCTAACGTGTCCTGCGTTGCATATAATCGATGCGGTGCCTGTTAATTTATCATTGAATCATAGCCTACTTCGCCAAATGGGTGTTGATTTAACAAGCGCATTTGCGAAAAAAGCACTGTCGTTGCACCAATGTACCTAACCATAAACATCAATGCCTTTCTTTAAAATCAATAAACAAGTATACATTTTTAAACCTGCATATTTAGTTAATATTGCCCGCTAACATGAAATTGTGTCACATCTCTAGCGTTCATTGCACGCAGAGTCAGGGTATATGCAACAGTTTGGGCCGCCTGGCTCGTTGCGAACTAATTTGCCAGAATTTTATGTAATTATGACATAACATTGAAGGTTGGGCAATGTAACAGGAATATTTAGACTTAAGGATGCCACCAGTTAGATAAAATACGGAACGGCTCCGTATTTCACTGACAGGAAAAACGTTTTGTTTTCGAGATGATAGTTTCCGGATTCGACCATATTAATGACCTAAGGCTCGTATTTCTGTGTGTTTATTATATTATAATTAAGTCTATGATTTGATAGAGCAGTTTGACTGAGCGATGGTAGACAGCAGCAGGCTCGTAAGCATTCATTCAAAACAGCACTTTCGTGCGTTTTGTCAGCAGCCCTTCGCAATGCATTGCGCTGTTTATGACTTCAAGCCTATCAACTCCCAAGATGAGGCTGGTGTAACCGATGTGAAATGGCTAGCTAGTTAGCTGGGTGCGCGCTAATAGCATTTCAAACGTCACTCGCTCTGAAACTTGGAGTGGTTGTTCCCCTTCCTCTGCATGGGTAACGCTGCTTCGAGGGTGGCTGTTGTCGATGTGTTCCTGGTTCAAGCCCAGCTAGGAGCGAGGAGAGGGACGGAAGCTATACTGTTACACTGGCAATACTAAAGTGCCTATAAGAACATCCAATAGTCAAAGGTATATGAAATCCAAATCGTATAGAGAGAAATAGTCCTATAATTCCTATAATAACTACAACCTAAAACTTCTTACCTGGGAATATTGAAGACTCATGTTAAAAGGAACCACCAGCTTTCATATGTTCTCATGTTCTGAGTAAGGAAATGAAACGTTAGCTTTTTTACATGGCACATATTGCACTTTTACTTTCTTCTCCTACACTTTGTTTTTGCATTATTTAAACCAAATTGAACGTGTTTCATTATTTATTTGAGGCTGAATTGATTTTATTGATGTAGTATATTAAGTTAAAATAAGTGTTCATTCAGTATTGTTGTAATTGTCTTTATTACAAATAAAGAAATAAAAAATATCGTCCGATTAATTGGTAGCGGGGCTTTTTGACCCTCCAATAATCAATATCGTTACCGGCTTTGAAAAATCATAATCGGTCGACCTTTACAACATACAGTACAGGACTCTCAACCCTAGTCCTCGCGTGCCAACATACAGTACAGGACTCTCAACCCTAGTCCTCGCGTGCCAACATACAGTACAGGACTCTCAACCCTAGTCCTTGCATGCCATGTTTTTGATTGAACTGACCTGGAAGACCAGCTGTGTTAAATTCAATCACTGAACTGATCAATTAGCTCAGTTGGTTAGGTTTGTTGCCTAGTTGGGACAAAAACATATGGACTGTGTAGACCCTCTGTTGCCTCATGCTCACTCATCCCCAGCTGGCCTCCCATCACCGTGGGTAAGTCAGTTGGCATTAGAGTGCTAACATGCTAGGCAGGCACCAGCCCCAACATACAGGGCTCATCTTCCCGATCAGAGTGACTCATTCCGCCCCTAAGTTACCCCTGCGCTCCTTCACACTAAACAGCATACAGTGTTTTCCACAAGCACATGGAGTAGCCAGCCAAATCGAAAAAGTAGCCAGCCAGGCTCGGGTTAAGACATTTTTGCCGAACAAGCTCTATTTTGGTGGCCCCTGGTACATTCTAATACTATATATTTTCTGGCTGAAAATACAATCAGGATATAACACTGATCAAATATTTTCACACTTTTACATTGTTAGTTTCATCAGCTGTTGTGCAATATGATATAAAACACAGGAACAACTTAATTTTGACTGCGCTGGGCTTAAAAAAAAAAAAAGAGTCTGATATCCACAGGCTTCAGGTATGATTGAAGAATGAAGCAGGTGTTAAACATGGCTTTGCCACACAGAAAGCACCATTGTCAAAATGGTGATTAAATCAGTAGACCTACAAAATATCTATCTTTGAAAATAAATACAATTGGCTTTTAAAACAATTCAAAGCCTATCAGTATGCAAATTACAGAGTCAAATTAACTGCTCTCTTAGTGATGCGACTATTGACGAGTAACTCACTTTAACATCATTGTCTGGCCAGTACTAAAGGACTTCATGTCGAAAACACAAATGAGATCTTTAGTTTACTTGTCCCGATACGACACGATGGACATGTATAGTAACTACGTTGTATGATTAATCCAAGATGGCGTAGCAGTCAGACGTCTTTGTCTTTGTCCTGTCGTGTCCCTTGTATGTATATATCTTTTTCCATCTTTTTCTTCGCATATCTTTTTAAAATATTTTCCTAAACCTCAACTTCTAAATATTCTCCTGCAACCCGCCTCACCCAATGTGGCGTGGATCTGTTTTTTTTCCTAAAGTATTTCTATTTACTTCAGATCTGGAATCCCTCAACTGAAGCTATCCAGCTAACTACCTACCAGCTATCAGTCAGCAAACCATTGCTAGCGGTCATCAGCTAACCTTTAGCTCGGAAAGCTCTCGCCAGTTCGAACAACGTGACTCAAACCAGAGCATAACGGACCAATTATTATTTTTATTTTTTTCCCCCATATCCTCATCTGGATCTTCGCAACTAGCTAACAGCAATCCCGGGTGACGACTCCTGGCTAGCGTTTCCATCCCGGAGCAAGCACCAATTAGCCTGAAGCAAGCCCGGCCAGGGCTCCTGTGCTACCACCGAAGCCCACTCCTGGGCTACAATATCCGGACCCCTTCTACTGCCGGTACAGGGCACGGAACCCCGCCGATCCTCTACGACTGGAATACCGACATAATCTGCCCGAGGATTCCAACAGGCCCCTCAGGCGCGACGTCCGCTGAAGACCCATTCTGCTAACCGCGGCCTGCTAGCTACCTAGAGCTACTTGGAACCCTACTAATTCCACGACTGGTCTATCAACGTCACCGCATGAAGAGGCAAAAACAGACTTACCCCCATCGCGACGTCCCCCAAAGGCTAACTTGCTATCACCGGTCTGTTAATGGCTAGCTTGCTTGCCCCGGTCGGCCAACTGCTTGCTTGCTAACCCGGTCTGCTAACTGCTAGCTTGCCAGCTGAAGCTGGCTAGCTTCAGTTGAGGGATTCCAGCTCACTGTAGAGCCTCTAGTCTGCTAACTGCTAGCTTGTTTAGCCCCGGCCTACTAACTGTTAGCTTGTTAGCATCGGCCTGCTAACTGTCTGAATCGCCGTGTCCCCAGTCAGCCCAACCACTCAGTGGACCCATATGTTCACTTGGCTATGCATGCCTCTCTCTAATATCAATATGCCTCATCCATTACTGTCCTGGTTAGTGATTACTGTCTTATTTCACTGTAGAGACTCTAGCCCTGCTCAATATGCCTTAACCAACCATGTTGTTCCACCTCCTACATATGCGATGACATCACCTGGTTTAAACGTCTCTAGAGACTATATCTCTCTCATCATTACTCAATGCCTAGGTTTACCTCCAATGTACTCACATCCTACCTTACCTTTGTCTGTACACTATGCCTTGAATCTGTGCTATCTTGCCCAGAAACCTGATCCTTTTACTCTCTGTTCCGAATGTGCTAGACGGACAGTTCGTATAGACTTTAGCCGTACCCTTATCCTAATGCCCCCACCATTTCTCCTTCACCCAAATCCGGATAGCTGATGTTCTGAAAGAGCTGCAAAATCTGGACCCATACAAATCAGCCGGGCTAGACAATCTGGGCCCTCTGTTTCTAAAATGATCTGCCGAAATTGTTGCAACCCCTATTACTAGCCTGTTCAACCTCTCTTTCGTATCGTCTGAGATTCCCATAGATTGGAAAGCTGCCGCGGTCATCCCCCTCTTCAAAGGGGGAGACACTCTAGACCCAAACTGCTACAGACCTATATCTATCCTACCCTGTCTTTCTAAGGTCTTCGAAAGCCAAGTTAACAAACAGATTACCGACCATTTCGAATCCCACCGTACCTTCTCCGCTATGCAATCTGGTTTCAGAGCTGGTCATGAGTGCACCTCAGCCACGCTCAAGGTCCTAAATGACATCATAACCGCCATCGATAAGAGACATTACTGTGCATCCGTATTCATCGACCTGGCCAAGGCTTTCGACTCTGTCAATCACCACATTCTTATTGGCAGACTCGACAGCCTTGGTTTCTCAAATGATTGCCTCGCCTGGTTTACCAACTACTTCTCTGATAGAGTTCAGTGTGTAAAATCAGAGGGCCTGTTGTCCGGATCTCTGGCAGTCTCTATGGGTGTGCCACAGGGTTCAATTCTCGGGCCAACTCTCTTCTCTGTATACATCAATGATGTTGCTCTTGCTGCTGGTGAGTCTCTGATCCACCTCTACGCAGACGACACCATTCTGTATACTTCTGGCCCCTCTTTGGACACTGTGTTAGCTAACCTCTAGACAAGCTTCAATGCCATACAACTCTCCTTCCGTGGCCGCCAACTGCTCTTAAACGCAAGTAAAAATGCATGCTATTCAATCGATCACTGCCCGCACCTGCTCGCCTGTCCAGCATCACTACTCTGGACGACTCTGACTTAGAATACGTGGACAACTACAAATACCTGGGTGTCTGGTTAAACTGTAAACTCTCTTTCCAGACTCCCATTAAGCGTCTCCAATCCAAAATTAAATCTAGAATCGGCTTCCTATTTCACAACAAAGCATCCTTCATTCCTGCTGCCAAACATACCCTCATAAACTGACCATCCTACCGATCCTCGACTTCGGCGATGTCATCTATAAAATAGCCTCCAACACTCTACTCAGCAAACTGGATGCAGTCTATCACAGTGCCATCTGTTATCTAAAGGTTATCTACAAGTCTCTGCTAGGTAAAGCCCCACCTTATCTCAGCTCACTGGTCACCATAGCAGCACCCACTCGTAGCACGTGCTCCAGCAGGTATATCTCACTGGTCACCCCCAAAACCAATTCCTCCTTTTGGTCGTTTTTCCTTCCAGTTGTCTGCTGCCAATGACTGGAACGATCTGCAAAAATCTCTGAAGCTGGAGATTCATATCTCCCTTATTAGCTTTAAGCACCAGCTGTCAGAGCAGCTCACAGATCACTGCACCTGTACATAGCCCATTTGTAAACAACCCATCTATCTACCTACCTCATCCCCATACTGTATTTATTTATTTATCTTGCTCCTTTGCACGACAGTATCTCTACTTGCACATTCATCTTCTGCACATCTACCATTCCAGTGTTTTAATTGCTATATTGTAATTACTTCGCCACCATGGCCTATTTATTGCCTTAACTTACCTCATTTGCACACACTGTATATAGACTTTTTGTTTTCTTTTGTTCTACTGTATGTTTTGTTTATTCCATGTGTAACTCTGTTGTTGTATGTGTCGAATTGCTATGCTTTATCTTGGTCAGGTCGCAGTTGCAAATTAGAACTTTTTCTCAACTAGCCTACCTGGTTAAATAAAGGTGAAATTAAATAAAAAATGTATAAATGGCAAGGATATATGAGATTGACTTTATTCAGTCAGTTCCACACATTTTATAGACGAGTTATGCTTGCTGTTCGTCAATCAAAGCACTGTAAATAGCCTATGCGCCACCACTCCGTGGCTGTTTATGAAACACGCCAGGGTCCAACATTTAGCTTTTTTTCTCACTGGTAAAAATCATCCAGTTAACGTTGGACGCTGGCAAAAATCTACTGGCATGATCAGAATTTCTACTGGCCCAGACATGGTGTAGTTCTTAAAGAGATAATTCAATATTTTGGCAATGAATGTTTGAATGAAGTTGCTAACTAGCATTAGCGCAATTGCTAACTAACATTAACACAATGGCTGGAAGACTATGGTAACTGCTAGCATGCTAGTAGGTACCTAGCATTAGCTTGCAAAAACTAACACCAACTTCCTTCATTGCCAAAACCCAGAAGTATCCCTTTAAATGAACTGGGGTCATGCAGGGCCAATAGGTTGGCATGCTTTCTCTAAATTCAGCTATTAAGCGGCTACATTTGGTTATTATATGTTTTAAAAAGCTGTGTAATATAATTCGGCAATGTAAGTTATTACGCTATTCTTTAGAACTGCATTGTATTAATTGTATACGTTTTTGTTTCTGAAGTATGTCTTTTTGAGAAGATTTGAAAATAGGATGCTGCCTCTTTAAGAGTCCAAAAGACATATCGACATCGCTACAGTAGGCTAGCCAAGACTAATGCTACGTGTCTTTTTGTAGCTTTCTTTTTGCAGACTATCAACAGTAGCCAGCATATTGCTAGAATGTTTACTTTTGTAAATCACTTTCACTAAAAGAAGACAATAGGCTAAGTAGATTTCGACTCATCGTTAGCACATTTTATTGGAAGTGCAAATTCATGCTTCATCCCTTCGTGTAAAGAAATGTGACTGCAACCACAGCACACAAAACACACACACACCCAAGAACCGAGAGACGGGACAGACCACAGACTGTCAAACCGTCAGTGTTCCCGTTCATCGCTCACTTTGTAAAGCATAACCTAGTTCAATAGTTCTCCTCAAAATAGGATGAGATGCAGTTACCTCTGTAGCATCTGCTCGTCTGTCACCTGGGGTGAGTCAGTTAGCATTACCTCGCTAACTTGTTTACGCTAGCTCTAACGTGCCCAGGCCTGGCTGCCTGCTGTGTCTCCTGTGAGGCGAGAGACATAGTTAGCATTAGAGGTACACCAGAGTGACTCATTCCTCCCCTAAGTAACCCCTGAGCTCCTTCACAAGTGGTAGACGTCATACCACTCACTACACCTGTCAGTGGAGCAGGGCAGAGAGCAGGGTAGAGGGGTTAGCTTGAGGGGTTAGCTTGTGGCGTGCATGTGTTTTGTGTGTGTGCTTTCTTCTCATTAAAAACTCCTGTCGATTCTGCTTTCTCTCTCAATTCAAATGAAGGGCTTTATTGGCATGGGAAACATATGTTTACATTGCCAAAGCAAGTGAAATAGATAGTAAACAAAAGGTCCCTCTCGCTCTCTCTGTCTCTGTGCTGACCCTGAAACTCTACTGTTGTTGACAGTTTGCAAACATTGATAGAAAGCCCTCCGGGGGGGGGGGGGGGGGGGGAGGAGAGAGAAAGAGTGTCTGAGAGGGGCCATCTGGGCAGACTAGATTCAGAGGCCTGTCCCCTACCCTGAGCCTCTCTAGTCTGAGTGGGCTTGTTGGGACTGCCTGTCTGAACCTAATGGGTCTGCTCTTTCACACTCTGGCGCTCTTTCTCTTTCTGTCGCGCTCTCTGTCGCTCTTTCTTTCTTTCTAATCCAGACAGCCCCAATCTGGGATCTCGTTAAAAGTGTCCCAGTGCTGTAGCTGGATTAGTGGTTTAGCTGTTGCTCCTCGCCCTTTATCCCCTCCTCCGACACAGGATAAATAGACCTCATGGATTAGACCCAAAACAGTGGGTTGGACCAGGGGCCAACCGGGCACACAGCTCTCCAGGAAAGCAAGGCCCCAGCTGCTACAGGCTAGGCTCTTGGCACAATCCAAAATCCCAGAAAACGAGAGGGTTGCGTAATGAACCTCGATTACCACTGACTTTATCCAAGTGAAGGCTTGGATGTGTGGCAACTGGCAATGCAAGATTCATTCCAACTAGAGGATTGTGTAATGTTGTAGTGTGACTGCTTTGTACACCATGCTATTATACTATGCATCAATGTTTTAGTTTTGCTATTTCCATAAAGCAGTGGGTTGGATGATGTTGTAGACACGCTAGGTACCATGTTACTATGCAAAGTATGCATCAATGCTTAATGTTTCTATTTCCATAAAGCAGTGGGTTGGATAATGTTGTAGACGTTTCATAGTTGTTTGTTTTCAGAGATCTAAACGGATGCAAATCACTGTGCTGTACATGGAAATGCACCGCTGTTCACTGTACCAATTCCTACAGTATGCCTCTATAAATCGCTGCTTAAAGCACTATTTGTACGTTTTTGTGGAGACAAAGCAGATTCTTGTGAGTTTATGTAGAGCCTCTTCGTGGAAAGAATGTACCGAACAAAAATATAAACGCAACATGTAAAGTGTTATAAAAGATTCCAGAAATGTTCCATATGCACAAAAAGCTTATTTCTCTAAAATGTTGTGCAGCATTGTGTTTACGTCCCTGTTAGTGAGCATTTCTCCTTTGCCAAGATAGTCAATCCACCTGACAGGTGTGGTATATCAATAACCTGATTAAACGGCATGATGGGTCGGTCACCTTGGGGACTATAAAAGGCCACTCTAAAATGTGCAGTTTTGTCACACAACACAATGCCAAGTTGTCTCAAGTTTTGAGGGGGGTGCAAGTAGCATGCTGACTGCAGGAATGTCCACCAGAGCTGTTGCCACAGAATTGAATGTTAATTTCTGTACCATAAGGAGCCTCCAACGTTGTTTTAGAGAATTTGGCAGTACGTCCAACTGGCCTCACAACTGCAAACCACGTGTAACCACGCCAGCCCAGGACCTCCACGTCCAGCTTCTTCACCTGGGGGGTCGTTTGAGACCAGCCACCTGAACAGCTGTTGAAACTGTGGGTTTGCACAACCAAAGATTTTCTGCACAAACTGGCAGAAACCGGTTGGAAGCTCATCTGCATGCTCTCTCAGGGAAGGTCATCTGTGTGTACGTCGTCCTCACCAGGGTCTTGACCTGACTGCAGTTCGGCATCGTAACCGACTTCAGTGGGAAAATGCTCACCTTCGACGGCCACTGGCACGCTGGAGAAGTGTGCTCTTCACGGATGAATCCCTGTTTCAGCTGTGCCGGGCAGATGGCGTCGTGTGAGCGAGCGGTTTGCGGATGTGAACTTTGAACAGAGTGCCCCATGGTGGCAGCGGGGTTGTGATATGGGCAGGCAAAAGCTA
The DNA here is from genome assembly GCF_901001165.1 of Salmo trutta. Classification (NCBI taxonomy): domain Eukaryota; kingdom Metazoa; phylum Chordata; class Actinopteri; order Salmoniformes; family Salmonidae; genus Salmo; species Salmo trutta. The sequence continues at coordinate 67,714,878 of NC_042970.1, read as the reverse complement.
CGGACAACAAACAGAATTGCATTTTATCGATGGCAATTTGAATGCACAGAGATACCGTGATGAGATCATGAGGCCCATTGTCGTGCCATTCATCCACCGCCATCACCTCATGTTTCAGCGTGATAATGCACGGCCCCATGTTGCAAGGATCTGTACACAATTCCTGGAAGCTGAGAATATCCCAGTTCTTCCATGGCCTGCATACTCACCAGACATGTCACCCATTGAGCATGTTAGGGATGCTCTGGATCGACGTGTACGACAGCGGGTTCCAGTTCCTGCCAACATCCAGCAACTTCACAAGCCATTGAAGAGGAGTGGGACACCATTACACAGACCACAATCGACAGCCTGGACAACTCTATGCGGAGGAGATGTGTCGTGCTGCATGAGGCAAGTGGTGGTCACCCGATACTGGCTGGGTTTCGGATCCACACCCCTACCTTTTTTTTTAAGGTGTCTGACCAACCGATTCATATCTGTATTCCCAGTCATGTGAAATCCATAGATTAGGGCCTAATGTATTTATTTAAATGGCCTGATTCCCTTATATGAACTGTAACTCAGTAAAATCTTTGAAATTGTTGCATGTTGCTTTTTATATTTTTGTTCAGTGTAGATATAAATGTATTTATTTTGCACGTTCCCCTCTGCAGTTGATCAATTTTCTTGTCTGCCCTGATTCCCAACATACGCGCGCACACACACACACACTCTGATTCCCCTCACATAGTTCATTACGTTTTCTGTCAGGTATTGCCCGTCTTTCTCCACGCGCCTCCACGGACACCTTGGCTGTTTATCTCTCAGGGAGAAAGATAAGCTTACCTCCTGTGTGTGTGTCTGTCTCTGTCTCTGTCTCTGTCTCTGTCTCTCTCTCTCTCTCTCTCTCTCTCTCTCTCTCTCTCTCTCTCTCTCTCTCTCTCTCTCTCTCTCTCTCTCTGTCTTTCATTATGCAAAAAAAATGTCTCTTCTACCATCTCATGTATATTAATGACGCACCAGGAACCAGTATTCACCCTGAATGCCTTGTTCCCTGGCTGGTTGTGCGTACAGAACATGCTCACACACACTGAAACACATAAATACATATACACACACATTCCCCCCACTCAAACACCACACACAAGTCTCTCTTGTTTTTGCCAGTGCGGGCAATTAGGAGGCAGAAGGCAGTAAGTGTGAAGGTGTAGAGGAATAGAGGAGAGGAACCCCCTGTGGATATGATTTAGGTTTAAGAGCAAGTCTGCTGAGTTGTTTCCCCGATTGAATTCACACCCCTGGTTATAATCCTACAGTTTGATTCCTTCCCAATCCTCTCTGGACTACACTCTGCAGTGGCAAAATACCCCTCTCTTCCATCTTCCTCTCCCTCTCTTCCATCTCCCTCTTCCATCTCCCTCTCTTCCATCTCCCTCTCTTCCATCTCCCTCTCTTCCATCTCCCTCTCTTCCATCTCCCTCTCTTCCACCTCCCTCTCTTCCATCTCCCTCTCTTCCATCTCCCTCTCTTCCATCTCCCTCTCTTCCATCTCCCTCTCTTCCATCTCCCTCTCTTCCATCTCCCTCTTCCATCTCCCTCTCTTCCATCTCCCTCTCTTCCATCTCCCTCTCTTCCATCTCCCTCTCTTCCATCTCCCTCTCTTCCATCTCCCTCTTCCATCTCCTCTCTTCCATCTCCCTCTCTTCCATCTCCCTCTCTCCATCTCCCTCTCTTCCATCTCCCTCTCTTCCATCTCCCTCTCTTCCATCTCCCTCTCTTCCACTCCCTCTCTTCCATCTCCCTCTCTTCCATCTCCTCTCTTCCATCTCCCTCTCTTCCATCTCCCTCTCTTCCATCTCCCTCTCTTCCATCTCCCTCTCTTCCATCTCCCTCTCTTCCATCTCCCTCTCTTCCATCTCCCTCTCTTCCATCTCCCTCTTCCATCTCCCTCTCTTCCATCTCCCTCTCTTCCATCTCCCTCTCTTCCATCTCCCTCTCTTCCATCTCCCTCTCTTCCATCTCCCTCTCTTCCATCTCCCTCTCTTCCATCTCCCTCTCTTCCATCTCCCTCTCTTCCATCTCCCTCTCTTCCATCTCCCTCTCTTCCATCTCCCTCTCTTCCATCTCCCTCTCTTCCATCTCCCTCTCTTCCATCTCCCTCTCTTCCATCTCCCTCTCTTCCATCTCCCTCTCTTCCATCTCCCTCTCTTCCATCTCCCTCTCTTCCATCTCCCTCTCTTCCATCTCCTCTCTTCCATCTCCCTCTCTTCCATCTCCCTCTCTTCCATCTCCCTCTCTTCCATCTCCCTCTCTTCCATCTCCCTCTCTTCCATCTCCCTCTCTTCCATCTCCCTTCCATCTCCCTCTTCCCTCCCTCTTCCATCTCCCTCTCTTCCATCTCCCTCTCTTCCATCTCCCTCTCTTCCATCTCCCTCTCTTCCATCTCCCTCTCTTCCATCTCCCTCTCTTCCATCTCCCTCTCTTCCATCTCCCTCTCTTCCATCTCCCTCTCTTCCATCTCCCATCTCTTCCATCTCCCTCTCTTCCATCTCCCTCTCTCCATCTCCCTCTCTCCATCTCCCTCTCTCCATCTCCCTCTCTTCCATCTCCCTCTCTTCCATCTCCCTCTCTTCCACCTCCCTCTTCCCTCCTCTCTTCCCTCTCCCTCTTCCATCTCCCCTCTCTTCCATCTCCCTCTTCCATCTCCCTCTCTTCCATCTCCTCTCCTCTCCCTATCTGCCGCTCCTCTTTCCAGCTCCCTCTCTTCCATCTCCCTCTCTTCCATCTCCCTCGCTTCCAGCTCCCTCTCTTCCATCTCCCTCTCTTCCCTCTCCCTCTCTCTCCCATCTCCCTCTCTTCCATCTCCCTCTCTTCCATCTCCCTCTCTTCCATCTCCCTCTCTTCCATCTCCCTCTTCCATCTCCCTCTTCCATCTCCCTCTTCCATCTCCCTCTCTTCCATCTCCCTCTTCCATCTCCCTCTCTTCCATCTCCCTCTCTTCCATCTCCCTCTCTTCCATCTCCCTCTCTTCCATCTCCCTCTCTTCCATCTCCCTCTCTTCCACCTCCCTCTCTTCCATCTCCCTCTCTTCCACCTCCCTCTCTTCCATCTCCCTCTCTTCCATCTCCCTCTCTTCCATCTCCCTCTCTTCCATCTCCCTCTCTTCCACCTCCCTCTCTTCCACCTCCCTCTCTTCCCCCTCCCTCTCTTCCACCTCCCTCTCTTCCACCTCCCTCTCCATCTCCTCTTCCATCTCCCTCTCTTCCATCTCCCTCTCTTCCATCTCCCTCTCTTCCATCTCCCTCTCTTCCATCTCCCTCTCTTCCATCTCCCTCTCTTCCACCTCCCTCTCTTCCATCTCCCTCTCTTCCATCTCCCTCTCTTCCACCTCCCTCTCTTCCACCTCCCTCTCCTCCATCCTTTTACTCCTCGTCCATCATGCTCTTGTATGAGACCTTATTTTATTTATTTTATATTTTATTTAAAGTATGAGAGAACATGGTGCAGTAGCATTGGCGTCCTATATTTAGATGTGGATAGGCATGCAAACTGCGTGTGTGTGTGTGTGTCACTGCGTGTTAGTTAGTATGCATACATGCATGCATGTGGTTTTGCCACCCACAGCCATTGACAGGCGTGTTCCACTTCCATGGTGAAGCGTGTTAACCGGGACTTTCCTCCCAGGTTATTTTATCTCATGTCACGTACAGCCCTAACTGGTGTCTTTCCTCCTGAAAAACCACAGTGGTTCTTCACATACACACAAACTGTAACACTTGGTTCCTCGGCGCACGGCAGCTGCAGCAGTAATGGGGCCATCACAAGACTATCACGTCTGCTTTTGGAGATGGCAGGGTGAGGATTTGGGATGATCATGATGGTGTGTGTGTGTGTGTGTGTGTGTGTGTGTGTGTGTGTGTGGCAGCTGTGAAGGAGATTACTCCGGGGCCTGATCTTGTAAATGTAACCGCATCAACACCCTTACAGAGGTTTACAACAAGGCAAAGAGATCGGTCCAGAGGACTGTGCCCTCAGCCACGACCAGTAACACTCTGTGAGGAGATTACCATACTGAGACATATCATTCACTACAGCCACTGTCTGTGGTTCTGCCTGCTGAATGGGAAGCAGGCGCTTATAGCTTCACTCTCCGTTAGCACGGTGGATGACATGTACATATCATAGTGTCATTGTGCTTCTGTGTCGAAAATAGAGAGAAGTGTAGACAGAAGGGGGGGAAACGGGGATGGAGAAAAGGAGAGGTAGTACAGAGAGAGAAAAGGGAGAGATTGCGATGAAGCAGGACACAGAGAGGTATCAAGAAAGGTGGAGAGAGAGAGAGAGAGAGAGAATGCATCAATGAGTGCGACAGGAAGAAAGAGCTAGGAGAGACAGGTGTGTGTGTGTGTGTGTGCATGTCATTGCCCCAGCCAGTCAACCTATTGTGACAGCTAGGCTACCTCTGTTTCTGTCCCTAGGCCTGATACGATCAAACTAGCAGATGCTATTCTAGCACTGAGTGGTGTGGTCTCATTTCATGAAGTCGACAGACAGTTGTATGTTTTTCCAGCTTTAAAACACATTACCGGCCTCTGTTATGGGAAGTCCAAACTGAATTAGACAGCCACTGATGAAACAATGTGCTGTTAATGGGAGCCAGAAAGAAAAAAAAATACATTGACTGGCACTGTCTTCATTGCAATGTCAGATGGGTTTTACTAGTCTGTTTTGTTTCTCTTTCTTTGAAGTGCGCTCGTCTTTGTTTGGCTTTTACAAATCCCTGGCTCAAATTCACTTTGCTGTGGTGCTAAATGCATGGCCGCATTGCCTTTATTTTTTCATAACATGCTCTCAAAGTCTTTATAGGAATTAAAATCAATGGGATAACAAAGTTATAGCCTTCCAAACCACGGATTAGATGTGTTTTTAGAGAAACTCTCTCTTACGTCTTACTCTTCTGGTTGGGTTGGAAGGGTTAATGTGAAGGGTATGCCTAGTTCTTACTAGTCAGCAAGCAAGGTGGAGAACGTCCACAGTACCCTTCTGTTATGACCCCCATATCGCCCCCCCAAACCACACACACTCACTTACAGAACACATCCTCTACTTCTGTGTACATGTCTCTGTCTCCTTGTCCATCTGTCTGTCTGAGCACTAGGTCCTTGTTTCCTACCATTGGTGTAATTAGTTTTATCAGCAGCCGGAGCTCCTGCCTCGCTCAGGGGAGGGAGAGGAGAGTCATTATCTCCCTCATTTCCTTCCCTCCAGCTCTCTCTCACACACACACACACACACACACACACACACACACACACACACCCACACACACACAGAGAGAGAGACTGACAGAAACACACACACAGAGACACAGTGTTGCACATTTCCACACAGACATGGGAGTGCGCAGGCAGGCACACACACATGGATGTACTCACCCACGCAAACACTCCCACACACACACACACACACACACACACACACACTTACACTGGTATAGAGACGTTAGCTCATCCTCTCCTCCTCCCTCAGAGATTCATGTATGAGCAGTATTCAGTCATACTAGAGGCCCTACATGTGTCTGTTAGGACTGGATTGGCTCTGACTCTTCACAAGGTCACAGCACCGCTCCTCTCTTCATCACTAGCAGTAGCTATCACTTTAGAATCCTGCTCAGGCCAACACAGCCCCCAGGGTACAGACGGGCTGTGACGGAGCACTGGGTGAGTCACCAGTACTGAGCAGCTGGATGTGTGTGTCTGGGGGTGGAACTGTGTCTCTCTCTCTCTCTCTCTCTCTCTCTCTCTCTCTCTCTGTCTCTCTGTCTCTCTGTCTCTCTGTCTCTCTGTCTCTCTGTCTCTCTCTGTCTCTCTCTCTGTCTGTCTGTGTTCTCAACCTGTGTGAGTGGTTATTACCGTGTTTTGGAGTCTGAGGTCATGCAGAGTTTAGAGGGACAGCCGGCCAGTGTTCAAAAGAGGCATGGGGCACACGCACTGCGCTGGTCGTGCTATAGGAGGTGCTGTGTGTGATTGGGAGATTTGGGAAGCAGTCAGAGGCCAACAGTAGACACACCAGCCTCCCTCAGAACAAATAAGGGTACCCACTCCCTCATCTGTCACTTTCTGTGTGTGCGTCGTATGCTTGCTTATCTGTCTTAAACCCCTCTTTGCCAATGGGAGATTTGAATTGAATTGAACAGAAATTGGGGCAGATTTCTCTCCACAGGAAAAGGAGGTCAGCTAGTACAACACTGGTTCCATGTTACTAGTTATTTTTGGAACAAATATTTCTGGTAAACAGGGGGGCATTTCCACGGTTACAGAATGATACTGAGACGTATGTCTGTATGTCAAACAAAAGCAGTCAACTCTTTGCACAAGGACGACATTTTCCACGGAAATAACAATTTCCATAACAATTTCCACAGAACATTTTACAAAAACCAATTTACTCGAAGAACAGTGCAGATTAAAAATGTGGTAACAGAATGGCGGCACAAACAGCACAAACCATAATTCTGTTACCAAACTTTACTTTAAACTCAGTAACACTTTTAGAATATTGAGGTCATATGAAAACATTGTCCAACCTAATGTCCAGGGACAGAAAGTCACACTGGAAAAAAGAAAGGCACAGTCCAACTAAATGTGTTTTTGTAACATTTTCAGTAGAAATTGTTAGAAGTCGTCCATGTGCGTAGAGTTGTATGGTTTGTTTAACTTTGCAATCATTGTTTTTTGTTTGACATGCATTGTCCACTTTAAAATCTGAGTCTCGGCATCATCCTGTTAGTGTAGAATTGCCCAGTAGTAGAGCTGATGAAGATCGTGGTACAATAGAAAGCATTTTAGGAATCACTTGTGCGGTTGGCTCCATTTTAATATTGGCCCATATGTGACATCACAACTGCCTATACATTTACAACCCCCTATTATTTACATTAGTAAGCCTAAAATATAACCCATGTCTTTTTTTCCCTGCTTGGTGCACATTATTTCCTGTCCTCTGTGTTTACAGTGGAAGTCCATTTGACTTGTGGCCTGGTAAGAGTGGCGCCATCGCCCCATGGCAGAGACCGAGAGAGAAAGCTAAGATTAATAGGTGTTTACTGAGACCAGCGAAGGCTAAGAGACTGAGCCTGGCCATTTCTCTCCACTAAGATGACTGGTCATCCACCGTAGAGTGTGGAGACACCGTGGGAGACGATGCAGGCCCCACTCCCCAGTCACATCAGTGTTCTGTCTGATGGTCTTGCTTGTGGGAGACGATGCAGTCCCATGCTGAAGCTGAGTTGGTTTGGCATCAGACAGGGACAGGGTAATAAAGAGTGGAGGTGTAAGGCCATGCGTTTGAACTAGTCTGTCTAGGTAGACGTTGCCTTTATAGACGCACAAAAGCAATTTTTCACTCCAAAAACAAACTCATCCAGAAAGAGCAATTCAACCAAGACTCATACTACTCCCACTCATACCTAAAATCCAATTTGTGTTCTATCAACCGGGAATCCTCTTCCATCCAACCCTAAAAACCCATCTAACTCGTTGTCTCTCGGGGAGCTCTCTTGGCCGGTTACGGAGTGTTAGTGTCAGCCGTTGATGCTGATGGATCCGGGGCCAGAGTGGTTGTGACAGATGGTGTCTCTGTGGGGACAGGAGGGGGTCTGGGTCTGGTATAGTGGTGGCAGTCTGGTCAGGTCCCAGTGTGGAGCCTCCAGATGATCACGGTCAGGTTGACTGACCTGGACTAGGACTCATGGGGCCTGGGATGGGCCAGTCTGTCTGGAATGTCCTTTCACCTGGCTAGGCTTTGTGAATGGACGTATGGGAGGTTAGGGGGGAAATATGTACGGTACATGGCAGTTATGGGATGCATGGTGTATTCTAAGCAGTATTGTCTACATTGCAATGTTCTGCTTTTCGTCTCTGAGTCTGGGAGCATATGGGGGAAATACTCTGTACAAAACATTAGGAACACCTTCCTAATATTGAGTTGCAAAACCTTTTTGCCCCCAGAACAGCCTCAATTCGTTGGAGCATGGACTCTAAAAGGTGTCGAAAGCGTTCTACAGTGATGCTGGCCCATGTTGACTCCAATGCTTCCCACAGTTGTGTCAAGTTGGCTGGATGTCCTTTGGGTGGTGGACCATTTTTGATACACACAGGAAACCTTTGAGCGTGAAAAAACCCAGCAGCGTTGAAGTTCTTGACACACTCAACCCGGTGCGCCTGGTACCTACTACCATACCCTGTTGAAAGGCACTTTTGTCTAACACAATTCATGTCTCAAGGCTTAAAAATCCTTCTTTAACCTGTCTTTTCCCCTTCATTTATACTGATTTGAAGTGGATTTAACAAGTGACATCAATAAGGGATCATAGCTTTCAGCTGGATCCACCTGGTCAGTCGATCATGGAAAGAGCAGTACCTAATGTTTTGTTCACTCAGTGTATGTACATAGCAATACATGAATATAGAGGATCTGCATGATATTTCCTTAAAGAATATTTGTGGTTAGCTCATCCAATGGTTTCCACACCATTATGTTGGCTTTCATGTACCCACTCTGTCATTTTTTTTTTTATAATGTAGTCTGGCGGTCTTATGTTTGTCACAACCATGCTTATAACCATTTGTGACTCTTTGACCCAACTCTCTTCCCTCTGTTTTGTGTCTTCAGGTTTTGAATGAGGAATGCGACCAGAACTGGTACAAGGCAGAGCTGAATGGGAAGGAAGGCTTCATCCCCAAGAACTACATAGAAATGAAGGGACACCCGTAAGTATGAGCCAGCCTTAGATACCAGTTGCCCTATATGAGCCTGCCACAAGTCCACATGAAACTGGAGAGCCAAAATGACGGCGTTCACCTCCCTCAAATTACCTCATGTTTAACCTGGAGCTCAAAATTGGGGTATCAAACGTGAGGTTCTAATGTTGGAAGGTTCCACTACTAGTTTGTGAAAAGTCTTTTTTCCAAAGGGCATTTATTTGTGCTAAATATAAGAAGAAAAGTAACTTCATAGACAGTTTTACTTCTCTAGTTCCCATTTTTAGAACCATTCGGAAGACACTTGAAACCAAGTCTAGCAAAGTCCTGTAGCTAGGATGAAGATAAGGGGGAGAAAGGTCTCATCATGCTGCTGCTGTGGTCTGGAAGCTAGCCTGGAAGTGACCTGGCTTTCTAGAGCTAATTTGTGGGTTATAGGCCTCTGAGATCCATGTGGTCGCAGGGTTGTCGGTTTGGCATCCCAGAATCCCTCATCATGTGGCGTCGTCAGTCCTGATTCCAGAGTCTGTTTCTGCTGCGTCAGACCTATTAGGTTTTCCCCCACAATCGCCCTCTGGCCCAATATAGCCCATGTGGATCTTTCTACATATTTAACATACAGTGCATTGGGAAAGTATTCAGACCCCTTGACTTTTTCCACATTTTGTAACGTTACAGCCTTATTCTAAAATGGATGAAATTGTTTTTTCCCCCCTTATTAATGCGTACATACATACATGCATACATGCATGCATACATACATGCATACATACATACATACATACATACATACATACATACATACATACATACATACATACATACATACATACATACATACATACATGCATGCATGCAGTCGTGGCCAAAGGTTTTGAGAATGACACAAATATCAATTTTCACAAAGTCTGCTGCCTCAGTTTGTATGATGGCAATTTGCATATACTCCGGAATGTTATGAAGAGTGATCAGATGAATTGCAACTAATTGCAAAGTCCCTCTATGCCATGCAAATGAACTGAATCCCCCAAAAATATTTCCACTGCATTTCAGCCCTGCCACAAAAGGACCAGCTGACATCATGTCAGTGATTCTCTCGTTAACACAGGTGTGAGTGTTGATGAGGACAAGGTTGGAGATCACTCTGTCATGCTTATTGAGTTTGAATAACAGACTGGAAGCTTCAAAAGGAGGGTGGTGCTTGGAATCATTGTTCTTCCTCTGTCAACCATGGTTACCTGCAAGGAAACACGTGCCGTCATCATTGCTTTGCACAAAAAGGGCTTCACAGGCAAGGATATTGCTGCCAGTAAGATTGCACCTAAATCAAGACTTTTGGAGGATGGCCCGGTGTCAAGAAGGGCAGCAAAGAAGCCACTTCTCTCCAGGAAAAATCTCAGGGACAGACTGATATTCTGCAAAAGGTACAGGGATTGGACTGCTGAGGACTGGGGTAAAGTCATTTTCTCTGATGAATCCCCTTTCCGATTGTTTTGGGCATCCGGAAAAAAGTTTGTCAGGAGAAGACAAGGTGAGCGCTACCATCAGTCCTGTGTCATGCCAACAGTAAAGCATCCTGAGACCATTCATGTGTGGGGTTGCTTCTCAGCCAAGGGAGTGGGCTCACTCACAATTTTGCCTAAGAACACAGCCATGAATAAAGAATGATACCAACACATCCTCCGAGAGCAACTTCTCCCAACCATCCAGGAACAGTTTGGTGACGAACAATGCCTTTTCCAGCATGATGGAGCACCTTGCCATAAGACAAAAGTGATAACTAAGTGGCTCGGGGAACAAAACATCAATATTTTGGGTCCATAGCCAGGAAACTCCCCAGACCTTAATCCCATTGAGAACTTGTGGTCAATCCTCAAGAGGCGGGTGGACTAGCAAAAACCCACAAAGTTTGACAAACTCCAAGCATTGATTATGCAAGTATGGGCTGCAATCAGTCAGGATGTGGCCCAGAAGTTAATTGACAGCATGCCAGGGCAAATTGCAGAGGTCTTGAAAAAGAAGGGTCAACACTGCAAATATTGACTCTTTGTATCAACTTCATGTAATTGTTAATAAAAGCCTTTGACACTTATGAAATGCAAGTAATTATACTTCAGTATTCCATAGTAACATCTGACAAAAATATCTGAAAACACTGAGGCAGCAGACTTTGTGAAAATTAATATTTGTGTCGATCTCAAAACTTTTGGCCACGACTGTACATGCATGTATACAGTTGAAGTCGGAAGTTTACATACACTTAGGTTGGAGTCATTAAAACTCATTTTTCAACCACTCCACAAATTTCTTGTTAACAAACTATAGTTTTGGCAAGTCGGTTAGGACATCTACTTTGTGCATGACACAAGTAATTTTTCCAACCTTACAGTGAAATGCTTATTTACAAGCCCCTAACCGACAGTGCAGTTTCAAAAAATATGGATAAGAATAAGAGATAAAAGTAACAAGTTATTAAAGAGCAGCAGTAAAAAATAGTAGTATGTACATGTAGGTAGAGTTAATTAAAGTAACTATGCATCAGCATTTGTGGGTTCGATTACAGGCTCAAAATGGCCAGAAACAAATAACTTTCTTCTGAAACTCGTCAGTCTATTCTTGTTCTGAGAAATGAAGGCTATTCCATGCGAGAAATTACCAAGAAACTGAAGATCACGTACAACGCTGTGTACTATTCCCTTCACAGAACAGCGCAAACTGACTCTAACCAGAATAGAAAGAGGAGTGGGAGGCCCCGGTGCACACCTGAGCAAAAGGACAAGTACATTAGTGTCTAGTTTGAGAAACCGATGCCTCAACTGGCAGCTTCATTAAATAGTACCCGCAAAACACCAGTCTCAACGTCAACAGTGAAGAGGCGACTCCGGGATGCTGGCCTTCTAGGCAACATGCTATATTTAGTAAAGAATATGACTTCAGCCGAGCAACAGGGCTTTTGTGTAACTGTCAGATAGGAGAGGGATTGTACTGTAACTGTCCTACAGAAGCCCTTTCTACATAAACTTCAGGGTTACTAAATGGATCTTATTCTGAGGTAGCCACTAAATAGAGATGGATTGTGCTTTATATTCTACAGACGCACACAGTAGCAAAGAGGGGCTTTGTCCTGTGTAGTCGTCAGCTGTGTGAGAACGCCTTCTCCACCACCGCCACCTGCTCTCAGGGCTGAGAGGGCTCTCACACCGCAACCAATCAGAGACAGAGGGCCCTGTTATAGCAGTCAGGAAGAGACTGTCCATTAGCTTTAAGGATCCTATGACTGATTGGTCAGCTGGGCCTAAATACAGGAGGGAGGGAATCACCTGCTCTATGGAGGAGCAGCTGGTGGAGGAGGGTCCAGGATAGCAGGCAGGCAGATGGTGGGGCTGGATATGAAAAAAACAGTACTCACTTCACTATGGGGCTGGCCTTGGCCTGGTTTACATCCACCATGGTTTCTGTTACCATGCTGGAAAGGATCATGTGAGGAGAAGAAAGCCAAGTCACCACAGTATGGTTTGGTTCGGCTCGATAGTGTGTAAAGGGCTCTGGTAGCCGTGGATGTCAGTGCTACCTCATCAAAGAGCAGCACTCCCCCACCACAAAGCAGGAAGGACCGGGATAATAGGAGGATATCCACATTATCTCTCTACACACAGTGTTACTGTTACCTCAGAGTGTTACCTCTGGGATATCAGAGCACTGGATGAGGGGGTTGGAGTTCTGTCATCCCTAAGCCTGTTTGTGTGTGAACACCAGACACAAAGAATAGCATTGCTAAATGCTAAAAGCTTGTTGGTTGAAACCTATGGCCCAGAGATGCTAGTGCTACCTGACAGGTCAATGTGTGTGTACACATGTAATAGGCTTGTTCTACTCATATCTGTCGTCTTTACCCAGCAGGCAAAACTAGCCGGTGGGTATGTGACTATCGGCTTGTGACACTGTTTGAGGACTCTGCCCTGATGATGATACTGTATGTGAAACCTGGCTGGATTATCATTCCCTTATGAGGAACAGCTGGAGTTGATCAGGTCCTCTGGCTTTGTCATGTTGTCTGAGCTCACAAACGAACAAGCTAACAGGCTTAGCGTTAGCGCTCACCTGCACTGACATGCTCTACTGCAGAGGCCGTGGCTATTGGCTAAGCCAATGGTATGCTATCGCTAAGATAAGCTACAGTATATGGTAAGGCTAAGCTATATGGCTAAATTCAGCTATATGGATCAAGCTCAGGGTTTTCTTTCACTGGAGATAGAGGAGGCAAACGTGTGTTGCAACACCTTTGTTGGCACATTGTGACATAACACCTTTATCTGGACAGTAAAATTCCACACCTGACAAGTCACAGAAGGAATGGGAGGTCCCACACACCACCACACACTGTACACCCATGCACAAACACACACACAGTGACACACACACACTCTGTATGGAGTATCCGTGGGGGTTGGTGACTGACCGCTGGTATTGGGCACCAGTCAAAGCCAGAGGAGTAGGTAGAAGGTGCGGCTGGCATGGTAGCAGGTGCGGTTGGCATGGCAGCACACAGAGTTGTCATTGTCTCGGCCCAAAGCTCCACCAGCTTTTTTATCAGACCAGGAACCTCCCTGTAATTACAACCTACTAGGACAAATGCAAAAAGACAAATTAAATGGCCCACCGGTGCTCACTTACTGCATTGACTTCATTCTATTTGGCATGCAAAATAGATGCGATATTCTGATTTTGACATCATTGTTTAGTAGTGTTATGGGTCGCTATGCACTTCACTCACTCCTCCCCCAGACACAACAACCACTACAGCTGTCAATAATAGGGGTCAGGTTTGAGGTCAAGCTCTGCTTAAGGCCATGTTCCCATGACATTGAGTCATGCCTATGACCCTACGCTTTGAGGTTACTCAAAGGGTCATCGCTAACTAGCTAATGTCACAACCACACCACAATCAAATTCTGCTGAGTGCTGCTTTTCTTACAAATGAAGATGAAGAAACACCCAGTGTGGTAGGGCTGGTTGAAACAACGTCATTATAACCATGTAATAACGTCATTTCAACCAGTTTTGACCGCAGGGTATTTTTTCTTTCTTCTTAATTTACAGTAAAACAGCACTTATCACTGTTACTTGTGACTTTTTTTATATCATTTTTCATGAGTTATTAAAGTGTTTTGTTCCGATTTGTTGTTGTTGTCCCAGGTGGTTCTATGGTAAGATCCCCCGGGCGAAGGCAGAGGAGATGCTGAACAAACAGAGGCACGATGGGGCCTTCCTCATCCGAGAGTCGGAGAGCGCACCGGGAGACTTCTCCCTCTCTGTCAAGTATGTCACACGCTCACACACAGTTTTATTTAACCTTTATTTCATTTCAGTTCAATCATTGTACAACTGATCGACCGATTATCTGTTTTCCCTTTTTTTATTACTTTCAAAAATACACTTTTCTCCAATATCAGTCCTCTGTTTACAAATAAATGTCCCAACTCTGTGCTAAGTGCTTGCTTTCCCATGCACAGCTCCCATCTTGGTTTGCGAGGGTGGCGTCTAGCCAGCTTGACCTGGGATGTACTGAGTGTTCTAGCAGTGACTGGCCACCCTGTTCACACTCTAGTCTTCATGTAAAGTCGCTGTGCAGATATACAGATCCATATCAACTTAATTGGCTGTGTCATCTCTGACTCACCTGGGGCTAACCAACAGTTATCTGCTACTAAAGCACGTTGGTCTCTGTCAGATGGCTCCGGTGTGGGCGCTGCTGCCTCTTATCAAAGCTTTGCAAGCTGGCACTTTCCCTAGTCCCAGGCTGTGTCTGCAGTAAGTAAGTGAGGTGAGTGAGTGAGTGTGTGTGTGAGAGAGAAATGGAACCTTATTCCCTTTGTCCAGGCCAAAAGTAGTACACTGTATAGAGAATAGGGTGGCATTGTGGACACATCCTCCAGTTCAGCACTTAACAATAGCTGACAGAATAGAATATTATTCTTGTCGCTACTGCTACAATTGCACTGTCCTAGTGTCACAGCTGTGTACCAAACAACTGTCCCTGTCTAATCCATTTGTAATGCAATCTAATGAAGTATATCTTCCGTGTCAAACTCCCAAACTCATGGTATCACGCTGTGAGAAGGAAACTGGGCCAACTGGGCTTAAATCATTCATGAAAGCGCTGACACAGATGGTTATGAAACTAGTGCCCACGTGATGTAGACTTAACAGTGTTTTGACTGCTGTCCTCAGATGGGTACCACAGTAAATGTCATCACTCACTTTCTGTTTATTCTATACTTATCTCTCCCTTCTTCTTCTTCTCCTCCTCTTCCTCCTCCGCCACAGGTTTGGTAATCACAGATCTGAAACAGTTGGACTGATGGAAGTAGTAGGACGGTCACCTTGTTTAAACTTAACCAGTCACTTCTAGATCTATGCTACCTCTCCCCAGGTTTGGTAATGACGTGCAGCACTTCAAGGTCCTGCGTGACGGGGCTGGGAAGTACTTCCTGTGGGTGGTCAAGTTCAACTCTCTCAACTCCCTGGTGGACTACCACCGTTCCACCTCTGTGTCCCGAAACCAGCCCATCTTCCTCAGGGACATCGAGCAGGTCCCACAGGTGAGGAGGGAGGGACACAAACGCACACAGGGACATACACACAGGGATACGCGCGCGCACAGGGGCACACACAGGGGGACACACACGCGCACACAGGGGGACACACACGCGCACACAGGGGGACACACGCGCACACAGGGACCCACAGGGGCGCACACAGGGACCCACAGGGACCCACAGGGGCGCACACAGGGACCCACAGGGACACGCGCGCACCCAGGGGCGCACACAGGGGCGTACACCGGGACACACACATACTTTAGAAAAGCCCACTTTTCTCCAATATCACTCCTCCTTTTACCTTGTCAGTAATCACTCATTTTCTGTTTATTCTATGCTCGTCTCCCTCTTCTTCTCCCTCTTCATCTTTTTCGTCTTCTACTTCTTCTGCTCTTCCTCGTCCTTCTCCCCGCCCCCCAGACACACAAGCACAAATACATGTAAACACACAGATACAGTGCCTTCAGAAAGTATTCTCACCCCTTGACTTATTCCACATTTTGTTGTTACAGCCGGAATTAAAAGTGTATTACATACATTTTTTCCCTCACCCATCTACACACACTTCATGACAAAGCGAAAACCTGTTTTTAGAAATGTTTGCAAATGTATTCAAAATTAAATGCAGAAATATCTAATTTACATAAGTATTCACACCCCTGAGTCAATACTTTGTAGAAGCAACTTTGGCAGCGATTACAGCTGTGAGTCTTTCTGGGTAAGTCAACATTTGGATTGTGCAACATTTGCCTATTATTCTTTTCAATATTCAAGCTCTGTTAAATTGGTGGTTGATCATTGCTAGACAACCATTTTCAGGTCTTGTCATAGATTTTCCAAGTAGATTTAAGTCAACTGTAACTCGGACATTCACTATCCTCTTGGTAAGCAACTACAGTGTAGATTTGGCCTCGTTTCAGTTTTTTTTTGCTGAAAGGTGAGTTCATCTCAGTGTCTGGTTGAAAGCAGACTGAACCAGGTTTTCTTATAGGATTTTTCCTGTTCTTAGCTCCATTGCATTTATTTTTTTTATCCTGATAAACTCCCCAGTCCTTAACGATTACAAGCATACCCATAACATGACGCAGCCACCGCTATGCTTGAAAATATGGAGACTGGTACTCAGTTATGTATTGTATTGTATTTTCCCAAAACACTTTATATTCAGGACAAAAAGTGAATTGCTTTGCCACATTTTTTGTTGTTGAGTATTTAGTACCTTGTTCCAAACAGGATACATGTTTTGGAGATGAAGAAAAAAAATCTGTACAAGTTTCCTTCTTTTCACTCTGTTAATTAGGTTAGAATTGTGGAGTAACTACAATGTTGTTGATCCATCCTCAGTTTTCTCTATCACAGCCATTAACCTCTGGGATATGTGGGACGCTCACCAACAGCCAGTGAAATTGCAGGGCGCCAAATTCAAACAACAGAAATCTCATAATTAAAATTCCTCAAACATACAAGTATTATACACCATTTTAAAGATAAACTTCTCGTTAACCCAGACACAGTGTCTGATTTCAAAAAGGCTTTACGGCAAAAGCACACCATGCGATTATGTTAGGTCAGCGCCTAGCCACAGAAAACCGTACAGCCATTTTCCAACCAAGGAGAGGTGTCACAAAAGTCAGAAATAGCATTAAAATTAATCACTTACCTTTGATGATCTTCATCTGATGGCACTCCCAGGTCTCCATGTTGGACAATAAATGTTCATTTTGTTCGATAAAGTTCATCTTTATGTCCAAATACCTCCTTTTTGTTTGCGCATTTAGTCCAGTAATCTAAATGCACAAGGTGCGCTCACAAAGTCCAGACGAAAAGTCAAAAAAGTTCCATTATAGTTCGTAGAAACATGTCAAACGATGTATATAATCAATCTTTAGGATGTTTTTATCATAAATCTTCAATAATATTCCAACCGGACAATTCCTTTGTCTTTAGAAAGGGAACGGAGCACGCGCTCACAGCCGCGCGCGATAAACAACTCAAGGCTTTCAGCCAGACCCCAGGTTCCAACAGCTCTTATTCACTCCCCTTTCACAGTAGAAGCCTGAAACAACGTTCTAAAGACTGTTTACATCTAGCGGAAGCCTTAGGAAGTGCAATCTGACCCCATAGACACAGTATATTGGATAGGCAATCACTTAAAAAAAAATACAAACCTCAGATTTCCCATTTCCTGGTTGGATTTTTTTTTTGTGGAAACTAGTGTTTTCTATCCAAATCTACTAATTATATGCATATTCTAGCTTCTGGGCCTGAGTAGCAAGCAGTTTACTCTGGGCACCTTATTCATCTAAGCTACTCAATACTGCCCCCCGTTCCTAAAGAAGTTAAACTCTGTAACCGTTTTAGTCACCATTGGCCTCATGGTGAAATTCCTAAGCAGTTTCCTTCCTCTCCGGCAACTGAGTTAGGAAGGATGCCTGTATCTTTGTAGTGACTGGATGGTGTATCAATACACCCAAAGTGTAATTAATAACTTCACTGTGTTCGAAGGGATATTCAATGTCTGCTTTTATTTTATTTTTTACCCATCTACCAATAGATACCCTTTGCGAGGCATTGGAAAACCTCCCTGGTCTTTGTGGTTGAATCTGTGTTTAAAATGTACTACTCGACTGAGGGACCTTACAGATAATTGGTACAGAGGTACAGAGATGAGGTAGTCATACAAAAAACACTTTTACTGTACCCAGAGTGAGTACAGTGACTTGTTAAGCAAATGTTTACTCCTAGGTTTGCCATAACATAGGGATTGAATACTTATTGACTCAAGACATTTTAGCTTTTAATTGTTTTTAATGAATTTGTAAAATGTCCAAAAACATAGTTCCACTTTAACATTATGGGGTATTGTGTGTAGGCCAAGGACAACATTTTTTTATTTAATCAATTTTAAATGCAGGCTGTAATATAACAAAATGAATAAAAAGTCAAAGGGATGTGAATACTTTCTGAAGGTAATGTATGTATACACAGCGCTGCACATCATACGGAATACCACAGAAATCCTCATCTCCGACAATCATTTAATGAGATTGCATCACATATTCTCATCTAAGCAATCATGCAAAAACACAGCCGTTTACCAGTGAACTGCAGTTCACTAAGCAATTTTGTAGAAAAATAGCTAAATCCACTATGGTCGCCTTCATGTTGGTTATGGGACAAATATACAAGTACAATACAATTGGAAGTTGGAAAAAAGGGTAATGTTCATTAGGCACCAAACAGAAGAAAACTGATTTTAACAGAGGGTCTACTACACAGACCAATAAGAAACAATAATTTCCTATTCCACTGCAAAGCGTTTTAAAACATTATATTATCCGTTGCGTGCCCTAATGAACACGATCCAGGACTATGTCTTGGCTAACCTGCCCGACTACGCTCGTCACATATTCTAACCCATGTGTTTCTCCTCTCGTCTCTCCAGCATTCAACGTACGTGCAGGCGCTGTTTGACTTCGACCCTCAGGAGGACGGCGAGCTGGGCTTCCGACGCGGCGACTTCATCCAGGTCCTGGACAACTCCGACCCCAACTGGTGGAAAGGG
The DNA here is from genome assembly GCF_901001165.1 of Salmo trutta. Taxonomy (NCBI): domain Eukaryota; kingdom Metazoa; phylum Chordata; class Actinopteri; order Salmoniformes; family Salmonidae; genus Salmo; species Salmo trutta. The sequence goes on along the minus strand of NC_042970.1, from coordinate 67,695,967 downwards.
GCTTGCCACGGCCAGACAGGCATGTTCCCGCGCAACTACGTCACGCCAGTCAACCAAAACATGTGATCATGTCACGCCCGTCAACCAAAACATTTGATTGGCTAAGTGAATAATGACATGGCCCCCCTTGTCCCCCATTGGCCCATTTACACCCCCTCAGGACTTTGAGGGACGCTTCAGAAACAGACCTAAATGAGGAATGGAAGAATGGGAAGAGGAACAAAAATCCTGCGAAGACACCGAGCGAGAGGCAGATTTCATTACTCAGACTCTACAGTTGACTCTGTGGATTTTTTTGATGCAATGAGGGAGACACACGGAACAGAGAAGCATTGCAAAGGAACCTAAGTTGAAGTAAAAAAACAAAAACAAGGGATCCGGCTATAGCTCGACTCCGGCAACGGCCTCCCTTCTTATACGTTCTTTGTTTTCTTTCTTTTACGCATAACATCACCATCCTATGTTTCAGTCTATTAGACAAAGACAATAAAGAAGATATCAGAGACCAAAGACTCTAGTCTAGTGTGTTATTGATCTCAACCCAGCTTTGGGCTCTCAGAGAAGGAACATGGACTGGAGAGAAATTCTATTGTTATCGATGTGTATGTATATCTCTAAATATTTGTAGTTTGAGCCTGTTTTAGTGTGTTTTTTTTTCATTTATTTACTTGATTTCTTCCCTATTTGTAGACCTACATATTGTTGTTTTCTAGGATCATATTCATTTAGTACCAAATGGAAGAAAATAGACAGGGAGGAACTACCTGAACTGAATAAGAAACACTCATTTTTGTTTTCCGTAGCAAAACGTTTTGTTGCGTTTTGAAACTGTGCACTAATGAATATAACCCAGATCATGCACAGAGTCTCTGAGATAAGACGCTAAATGGTTTTCATGTTATTGATAGTTATTCAATACTCTCAAGACAGAAATAATATTTTAAGAATATTTAAGGTGGAAATCTAATTTGGAAAATGTCAGGATTTCTACTTTGTTCTGGTGTGAAAGCGGAAGCGCGGCTATCAGCTAGAACAAATTGTCATTTTTTACCCATTTAGGCATTTAGGGGCTTTCTGCATTCTTAAATGTAGCCATCTTTCTCAGTAAAATCAGAGACAATGGTATAGAGTTTTATGTCCACCCGCAATCAATAGACTTAACTGATGATGGGGCTGATTCAATATGACCTAAATGTAGCTAAATTGGGTTGTAAGGGTTCTTTATGGAGATTGTTAGTGGTTGACTGGGTTGAAACGGCAGTATCCTTATAATCATTAGTTCTATGAAAGAAGGTATTGAATCGTGTACAGATGAGAGCGCTACACTCACTGATTTCACCCTGCGTTTGTGGAAGTTGGGTAGTGCCTTTTCTATGTCTGGTGTTTTTTGTCTCTCCAGGTTGACCAATGAGCGCTTTTTAAACAGCAGATCACAGAGATACAGTGACCAATACAATGTCTCCATTCTCCACACATGCCGGCCATTGGTTAGGGGCTACCTTATGGAAACTCCAGTCTGAATCTCTAAACCCATCTCAGCTTTGCAGTCTCTTCTGTCTCACTTTCAAGTATGATAATCCGATGAAAGAGAAACATAATGTTTTGTGCCAGAGGGTGGTGTTATGTAGTGTTTCCCTTGAGAAATGACTAAATGGTTTGATGTAAATGTGCAGTGTGGATCTATGTTTTCAACAGAATGACATGCGTATGACAAAGTCTTGTTTTGTCTGATTTTGGGACGTATCAAAAGGGCTTTTGGAATTCTACGCGATTAGATGCGAACACATTATCTGTCAGTTTGGTTGCGTCTAAAGGGGGACATTTTTGACAGCGGGCGAAAAGAAGTCACAGAAAAGGTAGTTTAGCGTTTCCTGAAAGAGGGGACATGAATTGTCATAAAGACCAACGTAAGTGCTTGATCTGGGCAACATGTTCAGTATATATCCTTCAGTCCGTGTCTGCTTGTGACGGAGGCAGAATGGAATCCTCCATCTTGATAAAGAGATTAAAGGAACAATGATGCTGACAAACTGACTCCAGATCAGAACGACAAACGCAACGGGTGGGTCATTGACCTCTATTGAACTCTGTGTCCACAACTTTCCACTTTGGACCTTTTGAGAATCTTGAAGAGGACCTCAAATGCAAGGAATTCCATATGATCTCTCCTCCACTCTGCTTGTTATTCCCTATCTACACTCTTTGATTTGGAAAAACTACTCGAATATGCTTTATGATTTCTTGAAGTAAAATGGCTGAAATACACGAAGAGGCAGGTCTGAAGGGAATATGCAGGGAGTGGACCATGCAAGTTTTTCAATGTCATTTCTAGCCTGCAATGAACTGCAATGAGCCATTCCAATGAACTGATAGTCCGATTGACTTGCAGGTGTTTGAAAATGCAAGGGCACGAGAAACCTTGCTCACGTGGTTTCGCTATGAACTGTAGCCTGGCTGTGTGTCGCCTTGCTGTTTTTGCAAAGCCCCCCCCCATTCAAAGTTCAGTATGTCACACTATGTAAAAAAAGCACTAAAGTGTGACGCGTGTGTGTATTTTCTGTACTGTGTGTCTGTATTCTCAGCCAATCATATGATATGTGTGACCCTGAGGTTTTCTGACCATCTGATCTGGAGTATTTCCAAGTCATGTCACGTGTTCAGGAAAAATTCCTGGCCCTAGACCTTATGTGATTGCAGGGGTCAATGTTTCAGCAGGTATAGAGTTGAGACTGGTATCCTATTGGTTGACTCTTGGCCTGGTTGAACCAGATTGAACGCTGCGTTCAACATTCAGTCTGTTCTACCAGGCTAGTTGACGCTACCAGACGGTGTATTTCGTTGCTCTCAAGGGGCCTGATAAATAGGACCCAGTCCAAAACTTTGTCTATTTACGCTGTCTCTAGGTTCCTGGACAGCCTTGCACACTCCCGTGGTCAATATTTACTCTCTCCTCGGTCAGTCAGTCATTCATTACAGTGCGAAGGTCGCCAGCAAGTGTACCATTCATTAAGCCTAGTTAAATATGACATAACACTGCACTCAGCACTCTCACTATTTGTTTCACTTCGGTGACAATAGTCTCCAGTCTGCTACCAGTATCATTCTATGGTTTATTTCCTCGTCCACTCAATTGCAGCCGTCTGACTCGTTATTCCGGAGTGGTATCATACAGTGGTTGACACCTAAGACGATGTGATTGTTTACCTTATGCTGGAAAGTCTTTGTATGTATATCTGACATGGTTGCTTTATGTCATTTCATGATGTGCGTGTATTAAAAACGTTTCAGTTTTCAAACGGGAGGATGATGTCCCCTGATGTCTGTCACAGCATTTGATTTCCTTTGAACGTAGATGGACGACGACGGAATAATAAAACGATCACTATGAAGAAGCTACTGTTGTGGCGTTGGTCACTTCTTATTGTCGCGGGTACTGTATGTTTCACATTAGAACAATCCACATTTTTTTAGGAGGAAGTTCTACACAGAAATTAGGACCCCAGACACAGATTAAGCCTAGCCATTACGTTCCAAACTCTTTCAATGTAGATTCTCCATTGAGAATGCTTTTTAGTCCAGGACGAGGCTTCATCTGGGAAACTGGCCCTGTATCTCTATGGTTACTCCACTAACTATCTCACCACTTTAGCACAACAGAGCGAGTTCCTACAGAGAGCATGGAGGAGCAATGTAGCAGATTGGGTGTGGGCCCTTATCATGGGTCATGCTTGGGTTACACTCAACACCACACAGTGTAACCTAATGTTTCAAAAGAGAAAGATGCTGATTAACTGGGTGACATAAGTAGTCAGATAATATGCCCAAGTCCTGATCTAAGGTCAGTTTGACATGTACCCACTAATCGTTACTATTAGAATGAGTGTAAGCTAAATCGTATCCTAGATCTCTGCTTACGACCCAGACAGTCTCTCAGATATAGGATCAGTTTAGGTGTTTAGATAATTTATATGATTATATGGACAGTGGGGGGGACCTGATCCTAGATCAACGCTGAGACGCTTTATGAATGCAGGCCCATAGGCTACCTCTACCCAGTAGCGGAGCGTAGATAAAATCACCGGTGAAGCCAAGCCAGGAAATATAATAGCCATATTACAACCTATGTGTTGTGATAATTGTGTTGTTTGTTCTTTAAGCAAAACCAACGACAACCAGAACAACAAGATAAATGGGCACAAAATAACCCGTTGTGCGCTCACGGGGAACGTGCACAAGCACTACAATAAACAATCCCACACAAAGACATGGGGGGAACAGAGCGTTAAAGCAACAACAAGTAAATGAGGAGATTGAAACCAGGTGTGAGGAAAACAAGACAAAACAAATGGAAAATGAAAAGTGGATCGATGATGGCTAGAAGACCGGCGACGCTGAGTGCCGCCCGAACAAGGAGGACCCGACTTCGGCGGAAGTCGTGACACCTTGCTTGACCATGCTGTAGGTCATGTAACGGTTTGTTATGTGCAAAATGTTTTGTGGACTCCACAGGACAGATTTTGCTCTCTGGTTTTGTAATGAAACAAAGGTGTGGTTGAATTTATTCTGCCACTGTCTTCTTGTCTCGGCCTTAGGCCTATATATCATGGTGTCAAGGCATATGAACTAACAGGTTTTAATAAATCTCCGGTTATTACCCAGTTCTGCTCTCCTGCACCTGACTTCTCTGCCGCCAATTACGCACCCCGCTACACAAGGTTATGTTTCCACTAAACAACTATTGATTTAGAACCACAGACAGTTACCGCAAGTCGCAAAGAAAACAGGAACTGCCTCCACTATTCCAGCATCACTTCAACTTCACCATTTCAACATCATCTAATCACCTATGCTTAGTCTAATCGAGTGACAACTAAACTATACCCAAAACTTTTAGTCCAATCAACGTAAGCTAAATATGTGCCTGTCCATGGTACTGATTTCTGTGTGTGTTTGGTATATGTGTGTGTGTGCATGCAAGTAAATAAAAACCTGTTGACTCACCCTGCTTGTAGAGAAACACCAATTCCGCCACCCTCTTTCATGTTGCCTAAACAAGTCTACGACTCTGTTATACAGTACACACTTTTAGCTTTTGTTTTCCTAGGCTACCTGGCTAAAATGCTTGCTCGCTAGCCTAACTTCCTTTCATGGGCAATGATGCGCCAGGTCAGCTAGTTAACATTAGCCTACTACATCTAGCTACATGTTGAATTTCCATCCTCTCGGGCCAGGGGCACAATGTTGTAATTTATGGTTGGATCAGAATCGCGTTATAATCATTGGCCAGTACCGAGAAGTAAAACCACAAGTCCAAATCCCTACCTCCATCCATGGCTAATTTAGAAAAGGGCTGATTTTAGCTAGCTAGCTAGCTTCCGGGGGAAAACAAAGATTCTATTTTTTTCTGTCAATGATGTTTGGCTTCTGATGTGATTGGTCTGAAGCCAAATCCAAACTGGCTTTCCTTGACACTTTCTTTTGGTGCATCAGGACAAATCACAGCTGAGCTCGCTCAGTTTAGGTCAACACTGATTGGCTGTTATTCTTTTGAAAAATTATCAAGGGAGGCCAAATGTTCGCCGGCTTCCTTTGGATTCAATGCTACTGGCAGCAAAAATGTCATACTCTTTTTGACCAGACAGCATCAGATAGATACGCTACACAAACTGAGACAGAGATGTGCTGATTCTTTCGTTTGGATGCTTTCTCCAGTGAGATACATTCAGCCTCTTGCAAATTGAATGAAATTGATGAAACACAGCAAGACGAAAGATACATTATTTAGTTTATTTTTTTCCTGGTACATTTTTTTGGGAAGCCTGGCTTCACTTGGCATCCATGAATATACGTCACTGCCTTTACCCGGAGTGTATGTAATAGAGATGGTCTCTCTCTGGGTTGGGAGGGGTTGTCTCATACCCATCCTGCTGTCTGTCATATGTATGACCCATCTCCAGATCAAAGTCAGTGTGTGGGGTGGAGGAGCCACTTCTCCCTGACATGAAGTTCCTGTCTGAAACACATGCAAAACCCCCTCCGCTGCCTCACACTGGTTTCTTTGTACCCCGGCCTGCTCTAATCTGAGGTTTTGATCTGTGTCTGTTAGACTGTGCTGTTCTTTCACACATTGGCACTCCCATCAGTGTGTTCACAGGGAGGAGGGACCATGGGAAGTTACTCACCTAAACATGAGAGAAGTAAATGTTGAAGAAGAGGTTAACTGGTCTAGCCCAGTGCTCTAGTAGTCAACTATAGTGTGACATGCTGTTTATCTTGCATCATTGCATCATTGTACCCATACCATACTTGCATAATGAATGACCCAATGACTCTATCTAGCGTTTTGCTCTTGTGAGTCTTTGGTACTCTGGCTCTTTCTTGTAAGGCAGGTGGTCATAGATTATATACTGTGTTATTTGCGCCATCTGCTGGCAGTAAAACATAATTACAGTACAAAAACAACAGAACACCAACCACAGCGACTACAGAAAAAGTGTAACTGGTAACTAATTAAGTGAAACCTATTCTAAAAACTGTAAAAAAAAATAACAAGATATTATGAATCTTGTGTTTTTGTGCGTCCCCCCAAAAAACACTGCACCCTGTCTCGCGAGAGGACACGCCGCATGTGCAATGCTCACCAGCATCAATTGGTGGGAAGAACGGGTGCTGAGGGTGCAGCAGCACCCCATGAAAAATCTGAATAAAACAAATATATATACAGTACGGGTCAAAAGTTTGGACACACCTACTCATTGCAGGGTTTTTCTATTCTGACTGACAGATTTTTTTGGCTGTGGTCATTCACATTTTTCATCTTCGATTATATGCTATTAATGCACGTCACTTCAAATGTCTTGGAACCGTTAACCCTTTTCACAATCGCGGGAGTTGGCCTATATGGATAGGGCTAAATTGAAATGTTTCTTACAGAAAAAATATGAAAAGCACGGAAGCAATTGAAAGGGAAGTTTGGAGATTATGGGAAAATGATTAGACCAAAGTTGGAAGACACAATAGTTCGCCTGACACAGGACTGAATCCAAACATTACGCTGTTGCATTTACAATGTGCATTTTACATTTACTGTGCTTTTTGCCGCATTTGTTGATAACTAAATCTGAAAATACTCTGAATACATTCAGTAACATGATAAGAATATTCCTGGAAAATGTGGGGTAGGTACAACATAAGATAAAAACAACAGTCTCCAAGTGGCCACACCCCTCTCCAAAGTGTGCCCAGTTCCTAAGTAATTTCAATGCACTTTTATGACTTAAATAAGTCTTCAGCTATAAGGTGCTTTTTTTGAGCTCTCCTAGCTGTGCCGTTGAGGAACTAGAACAAGCACACTTGTAGTTGTTTTGTTTGGAACACAGCCCCGCATTCCCGCCATCACACAATTACTGTTGTTGTTTACGCAATCCAAAAACTGACCATTATAAATCACAATCTGGGTCAGATGGGCATCATTTGAAAGTTTGTTCTATTGCCAACATGACTAACTAAGTTATAAAATACGATTTTACGGTGTTATGCTTTCACCGGGTAATTCATAGAAGCAGATTATAATTCTGGTGCGCATAAAAAGGGTGCATTCCGATTTGTGTTCTGCTGCTAATTTTCCTCACAATAGACAAACATAGGCTCATTCTGTTTTAGAACAATCCGGGGTATGACGCCATGTCACCTTGTAACTGTACATCAACCATAGTGATGATAAACACTAACACTGTATATGACGTGAGTTTGATTATATGGGTGCTAGTGTAAAGGGTGTACTCATCTGCTTGTCACTCCCATTCTGAACCAAAATCCTACGCATTACTCCATGTGCTTAACGTACCTCACTTTTGTTTTGAGCCAACTTTGCCATTGGTCAGAAAAGTACAACTTTTCACCGGGTGCTAACTATGCCTACTCTGGCGCCCAAACCAGATAAATAGAATCCCTTCAATGATTTATCGTCATTCTACAGCCCAGTGGGTGAAAGAGTGAGAATTTTGGTCCAACGACATGTCATTTTGGTCGCAGTCACGTGGTGTCTCCACAGATTTTTGGTTTCTCCCTTATATACAGTTATCATATACAGTTATTATATTGTGCACCGGTCCATGGCCGTGACGTCAGCGGGCAAAGGGAGAAGGTTCTGACTGCGGCCCGGCAGGGAAACTCCAGGGAAGAAACGCCCAGGGAAACCAAATCCCTCTCTAGCTTCTCTTTCTATTGGCTTCTGACTACTTCGTCGTTCTGTCACTGGGCGGATTCGATTATGCTGAGCCGCGGGGCACCAGGCAAAGGTCCGGTACGTCATCAGGCGAAAGCGGGGAGGGTGGAGCACGGCCGCCCTTCTCAAATAGAATTGTAATCTGTGCCGCTCTGTCATTTTGTCAACAATGCAGAATGGTGCATCATCCAATATTTTCAATCAAATAAATGTTAGAAAGCTCTATCTCATTTTCATCGGGAAGGTAGATAAAGCTCAAAAGCAATCACTTTTGCATGTGAAAAAACAGAATCGTACTCTTTACTCCACGTGCCCATACATCACTTGGTTTTGAGATTACTTTGCCATGTGCTTTGAACAGGGCACAAGGCTCACGCCCAGGAGGCAGCCTGGTTCCAAAACTAATGCAATCAATTTTCACCCGGTGCAAAACACACCTACTCAGGCACCCGGGCGAGATTAAACAAACCCCCTGATTATAGCTAAGCCTAACCCTTTTCCTAACCTGCCTAAGTGACTACTGCCCCGTAGCACTCACATCTGTAGCCATAAAATGCTTTGAAAGGCTGGTCATGGCTCACATCAACACCATCATCCCAGAAACTTTGAACCCACTTCAATTCACATAACCGCCCCAACAGATCCACAGATGACGCAATCTCTATTGCACTCCACACTGCCCTTTCCCACCTGGACAAAAGGAACACCTATGTGAGAATGCTGTTCATTGACTACAGCTCAGCGTTCAACACCATAGTGCCCTCCAATCTCACCACTAAACTAAGAACCCTGGGACTGAACAACTCCCTCTACAACTGGATCTTGGACTTCCTGACGGGTCGCCCCCAGGTGGTGAGGGTAGTCAACAACACATCGGCCACACTGACCCTTAACACGGGGCCCCTCTGGAGTGCGTATTTAGTCTCTTCATGTGCTCCCTGTTAACCCACGACTGCGTGGCCACACACGACTCCAACACCAGTATTAAGTTTGCAGACGACACGACGGCCTGATCACAGACGACGATGAGACAGCCTATAGGGAGGAGGTCAGAGACCTGGCAATGTGGTGCCAGGACAAAAACCTCTCCCTCAATGTGAGCAAGACAAAGGAGATGATCGTGGACTACAGGAAAAGAAGGGCAGAGCAAACCCCCATTCACATCGACGAGGCTGTAGGGGAGTGGGTCGAGAGCTTCAAGTTCCTTGGTGTCCACATCACTAAGGGCCTATCATGGTCCAAACACACCAAGACAGTTGTGAAGATGGCATGACAATGCCTATTCCCCATCAGGAGGCTGAAAAGATTTGTCAAGGGACCTCAGATCCTATAAAAGTTCTACAGCTGCACCATCGAGAGCATCCTGACCAGTTGCATTTTCTTACTTACTTTTTTAAAACTGCATTGTTGGTTAAGGGCTCAAAAGTAAGCATTTCACAGTAAGGTCTTGTTGTAGTCAGCGCATGTGACAAATACAATTTGATTTGATTCTCCTAATCTGCTAGGTTAATTCACCTAACCTGCTTCTTTAGTTCTCCTAACCTGCTACGTTAATTATCCTAACTAATTCGCTACCTTAGTTCTATTAACCTGCTACATTAATTCACCTAACCTGATATGTACATTTTCCTAACATGCTAAGTTAATTATCCTAACCTGCTATTTAGGCTAAACAAACCATCTGTACCGACAAATTATCATAACATCGGGCTGCCTCCTGGGTTTGAGCCAGGTGCCCCTTTCAAAGCCCCAGCTAAATGGGTTCAAAGCAAAAGTGACATTTTTGTGGGTGAGTCGGATTCTGTTTTCACATGCAAAAGTGATTGCTTTCGATAAAAGCGTTTTATCTGCCTTACCAATGATAACTCGTTTGAAAATGCTAACATATTGTAAGAAAAATTTATGTTGTATGCACCATGACGTAGACACCATGACCGATCGCAGCAGATTACTGTTCGATTTGAGAATGCGCTCCTCCCTCGCCACTTTTTCCCGTTCACGACCGGTGCCCCGCGGCTCAGCATAATCGAATATGCCCATTGGTGTCTCTGCAGTGAATATGGCGGATGCGGAAGGGGAGTCGCTGGAGACGTGGCTCAGTGAGTTACATGCTTGGAAATTAAATTATACGTACTTCTTTATGCATCGTTTTAATGTTCAACAATTTGGCAATTCACAACTACATCACCAGTGCCAGCTAGAATGTACATTTTATACAAATGGCAACAATGGCTATGTTCATTTATTCGTGTTTTGAGTCAATGTTTGGGTCAAGAGAGGTGGCTTGCAATGAGCTAACGTTAGCTAGCTATCAAAAATGTTTTGGCAACAACAGTTCATGTTCACAATGCCCAATGAATACGACAATTTATTTACTCTTGTTAGGTAACTAGCTAACTAAGCTTCTATTTTTTGCTAGTTGTCAAGATTGTTGGAGTTAGTTTGCTAGCTAGATAGCTTAGCAACTACTGTAGTTGTTTACAAATCCACCAGCAGCAGGCTACACAACTCTGACTAGCTAACTGCCTACTTAGCTTCCTAAGTGTGACTAGCTTACTGCAAGGGCTGGCTGCATTCGACTAAATCTTGCTGTACTTGCGTCAAGACAAATGTGCTGTAACTTTCATGACATGTTTGGCTTTTATCACATTCAGATGTCAGCCATCAGCAGTTTTTATAAAGGAGCCTTTGAAAACTCAGTCAGAGATAGATATTCATGTGACCCCCCCCCCCCCTTACAGACAAAGCCACCAACCCATCCAGCAGGCAGGAAGACTGGGAGTACATTATAGGATTCTGTGACCAAATCAATAAGGAATTGGAAGGGTATGGATGCTTTTTCTATGCTCTTCAAGTAACGTTACAGCAGGTCCCCTGGATCATATTTCAGAAGCTGAACTCATTTCTGCAGTGTTAAGGTATTAATCTCATTGTAATCAATAAGGTTTTCTGAAGTTGTAATGGTTATAACTTTTTATTGTTGTCAACAGCATAACCTGAAATTAGGCTAATTTGGAACTGTTGAATCCTTGAATTGTTTGAGATTTGTTCTGATATTATATGATTTTAATTTCAGCCCACAGATTGCTGTGAGATTGTTAGCCCATAAAATCCAGTCCCCACAAGAATGGGAGGCGATACAGGCTTTGATGGTGTGTAACATCCCACTCTTACATTGAGTATTTGTCATTTATCACTAGGCCTATAATTCTTGGAGCGTTAACATTGACTACTCACTGTTGCAGGTTTTAGAGGCTTGCATGAAGAACTGCGGGAAAAGGTTCCACAATGAAGTTGGGAAATTTAGGTTTCTAAATGAACTCATCAAAGTGGTGTCACCTAAAGTAAGTAGATAATATCAACTGTTTTGTATTGGTCCTTAATCCCATAGTTCTGTATGTAATGTGTTGCTTTGTTAAAATGGAATCCATCCAGCTGAACCCTGTTCCAGTATCTAGGTGACAGAGTGTCGGAGGTGGTGAAGAAGAGAGTGGTAGATATGCTCTTCAGCTGGACGCTCTCTTTACCCGATGAGGCTAAGATCAGTGAAGCTTATCAAATGCTGAAGAAACAAGGTAGGATTTCAGCATTTTAAAATTACCCTATTTCAGGTTTTCATTGGTTTTTAGCCTATACTGTAAAGTCGCCATGGCACTTCTAACTGTTGCCTTTTTTCAGGTATTGTCACAGTTGACCCTGAGGTTCCTCTGGATAAGACACTGATGCCGTCGCCCCCCTCCCGGCCCAAGAACCCTGTGTTTGAGAGCGAGGAGAAGAGCAAGGTGAGATGCTTCCTTCTTATGATGTTTGATGGAAGATCTTTGTATACGGACGATGGAAACAGACTATGTGGAGAAAGTGTTAATTGTGTTCTTTCAACAAAAAAAATGATTTCTGTCTTTGGGATGCAAATAGCATAGGCTAGATCGTTTATGACTATGTCATTACAATAACAATTACACTGTAAAACCCTCCTGACTATCTCACCCTCTCTCATTGGTCCTGGCATGTTTGCTTTTCTGAGCTTCAACTTGATCTATGATCAAAGATGTTTTCTTAAGCCCTGGGATCTGTCACAGGGATTGGCTGCTGTGACTGGACCCTACTGTGGGAAAAAGACTAGAGTACTAGAGACTCTGACTTATTATTCTCTCTCTCTGTAGCGACTGGCCGAGCTTCTGAAGAGCAAAAAGCCTGAGGATCTACAGGAGGCCAACCGCCTCATCAAAAACATGGTCAAAGAGGTTAGCCTACATGCATCATCATACAGACACGCATCCAGTGACGTAGGCAGTAGTTGTGTAAACAGAGCTGCTACACAAACATAATGATGTTGATGACAACCATAATGACGACAAGTGATTGAATCCGGCAGTCACTGTCCCAGTGGGTTTAAGGCAGGTGTGTGCTGTGTTTCAGGATGAGGTGAGGCTGCAGAGAGCGTCGAAGTGCAGCGGCACCCTGGAGGAGGTCAACAACAGTGTTAAACTGCTCAACGAGATGCTCAGCCACTTCAGCAGGGACCAATCAACGGATGGAGACAAGGAGCTTATCAAAGTTGGTCCACATCTTACTTCACTATTGTAGACTTTTCCCTTCAAAAAATTGGAGAGAGACACTTTTTATAGATTAACTTTGTGGAAAATAAAAGGAAATCGCTTCCAGGACAATGAAAGTTTGCTTAACAATATTTTGTTGTTAAAAGCACATTAATACACTTTGGAAGCATATATGAAATGTGTTGTCATCACATAATATTATTATTGGTGTTGCTTTTTCATTTCAGGAGCTTTACGGTGACTGTGACAAGTTGAGGGGGACTGTGTTCAAGCTGGCCACAGAGACAGAGGACAATGACAGCAGCTTAGGTAACCAACACTCCCTGAGGCCTGCCATCTTATTGGCCAAAATAGTCAAATCCCTCCCATTGGACATATTGATTGGTTGGATGATCCTTCATTGTGACCTTTGACCTCTCGTGACCCCCAGGTGACATATTGCAGGCCAGTGATGACCTGTCCCGCGTCATCAACTCCTATAAGAGGATTGTGGAAGGACAGACTGTCAATGGAGAGATGGAGCCACTTGGACTGTCAACTACTACACAATGTAAGAACATGAGGGTTCACAGATGTTATTTTCTACCAGGGATTATCCAGCTTTTCCTTTCTGGGTCCCAGGTCTGGGGATTCTTTACAAAAGTATAAGCCCCCCCTTCATCTGAGATCACATTGGTGTCTTATTGTATTTACCATCTTGGACTGTTTCACCCTAATCTTGTGAACTTCCCAAATCATGATAGCAGTAACAAATAAGTGAAACTCAATCTCTTTCCATCCCTGGCCAGGTACCAAAGACAGCAACCAGTCTGAGGTCCTGATAGACCTGGCTGGTCTGGACCTCCAGATCCCCTCCCCACCAGAGCATCCTCCTCTAGCCCAGCACCCAGACTTCATCCCAGCCGACCTGCTGTACGGGCCTGCCCCCCTCCAGGTTCTTCAGGCCTGCCCTGCCATGGAGGACCCCAGGCCCAGCAAACCCTCTGCTGCACTGTCTCTACTGGACAAGGAGCTCCTCTCTCTAGGTACAGCACATCCTATATCAGCACCTTTGTCTTAGATCTGATAAGAAAGCATTAGTCTTCTGTATGTCTTTGTGATTCATGTTTTTGACATTGAATAGTAGACTCACCTAATCCCCACATATATTGCCAAAGTCTCTCCCTCTTCCGGGAAATGTGGGTTTTCTTGATAGAATAGGAGAATAAATTGACTGATATATTGACTGTTTGTTTGTTTCAGGACTAAATGACCCAGTTCCTGCAAAAGATGACTTGAATAATCTGTGGAAGACATTTTTGCAAGTAAATGGCCATTTTCAAGTGTCCTAACCAGTCAATACTTTCAGAAGCATTTATCTGGTAGAAATATTTATCCTCCTGGAAATATTGATCTTAAGAATATCAGCTTGACACACCTTGTTTAATGTGATGTAAACCCTTTCTCTTCCAGGCTCCCAACCCAGTTTTGGACCTGTTTGGCAGCGCCCTCCCAGCTACTGTTTTCTCTGCAGCTTCTACGACAGAGAATACAGAGCCTGTTTCTAAGACAGCCGCCCCTGTCAGTTACCCACAATCCTCAGTGGCGGCCTCCTTCCCCTACCCCAGTGCTGCTGCCCAGGCAGTCTCCGCCTCCCTGAACCACAGTCTGCAGGACCTGGCCATGTTGGATTTGGGTAGCCCCAAGAGGTGTTCATCTCCACTACCAATCATACTTTATGTTCCTGTGAAGGCTAGATGCTAGCTAGCATGTACCACACCATGTAACTGTGGAGGCTTGAAAGTGGATAACTGAAGTAACATTTAAATGCCACCAATTGGCATTATTGCTTGATCTATTCTTTTGAGTGTATGCAGTAGGGATGGGCGGTACAGAGTACAGGTTTAATGTACATCCATCTGTCATCATCTACTATAGCATGTCTGGTGTGATCAACACTGGCGACCTGTTTGGGATGGGTGAGGCTATGGGTGCCACTGCCTCCCCGAGAATTGGGATCCCCGCCTCCAGATCCAGCCCTCTCCCTCTGGGCATCCTACCGGCTGCTGCTGCTGCCCCTACCTTGTCCCCTAAGACCCAGGCTGATGACAGCCCCCTTCTCCGTTCCCTGTCCCCCATCCTGATTCTCCCGCTGGGGCAGGCCAGCCCAGCCAAGTTCCCTGAGATCTCCCTAAGTAACATCCACGTCCCCCTAGAAGCCATCAAGCCAAGTGAGTCCCAGGAAGACCTTAGCCTGCCTTCCGGAGTTTCTGGGTATTGTAGTTTGGTAAACGCAGATGGCTCAGTACAGTGGCTGGAAGTGCAGATACTGAGTGTTTTCTTCCTCTCGCTGTCATTCTGTGATGTTTAAGGCAAGCTGTGTCCTGTGACGGCCTATGATAAAGACGGGGTCCGCGTTCTCCTGCACTTTGCCACCGACTGTCCGCAGGGCCGGCCGGACGTGCTGGTGATGGTGGTGTCCATGTTGAACACGGCACCTCTTCCCGTCAGGAACATAGTCCTACAGGCTGCTGTACCCAAGGTAAGGCTGACTTGGACAGTGGACACCCGCGCTGTTACAACCTATTCAATTTCACTGTGGTCTGTACTTACACTGTAGTACAGGGATAATCTACTAGATTCAGCCGTGGGCTAATTATTTTTCTTGAGCGGATGGTCAGAACATAATTACAAATCATTTGTAGACTGCAAATTGACTGCAAGAAGATATAATATTTTAAAACCTTGCTTACATTTGTTTATGATCACATATATCTCTTTTATGTGTGGGAATAATGAGGAACAGATTCCCAACATTAAAATCACTTGGAGCTGATTTCCTGGTGTTTTGACAGTATTTTATGTCCAACAATGGAGAGAAAAAAGTTTGCTCGGAACCTGTAGGGCCAATTAAAACCAACGTTGCCAGTTGGGGAACCCTGCTGTAGTTGATTAAAAGAACTCATGAGTATCATTCTTTTAGCATACCTGAATCCTCACTCTCCTGACAAGTGAGATATGTTCAATGAGGTACTGCTTCAGACAGGCAGTGAAGTTTGCTCAAACAATAATATTTGTGAGTTAATATATATGAACCATAGCCTGTCTTCAAACTGTCACTGATAACCCCCCCGTTCATTCCTTCCCCCTTGCCAGTCGATGAAGGTGAGACTACAACCGCCCTCGGGAACTGACCTGGCACCCTTTAACCCCATCTTTCCCCCCGCCGCCATCACTCAAGTCATGCTGCTGGCCAACCCACTGATGGTGAGAGTCCTCCTAGTGTAGTCAATGAGAGTTATTCATCTGATATTTTCATGAGTTGAAAATGTGGTTATTATGGTGTAATAAGATATTCCACTTAGCAGATGTGTTATGGTACAGTGAGTGCATACATGTTTTTTTGTCTGTGTGATCCCTGCTAAGGTTCAGGATCCATTATTCCATCCTTTAGTTGTTACTTGGTCTTCCTTACATCGCCTACCCATGTCTCATATCACCTGGATCATTTGTGTGCTTTAGTTTGAAGTCAAAATGATGCTACAATGCTAACCAGCAGGCTAAACTGGCATGCTTACTCTGTGCCTGTGTGTGTCTGTCTCTCTCTCGCAGGATAAGGTCCGGATGAGATACAAGCTGACGTTCACACTGGGAGAGCAGCAGTGCACAGAGACTGGGGAGGTGGACCAGTTCCCCCCAGCAGAGATATGGGGGGCTCTATAGCATCCCTAACCCCAAAATGGTGCCAGGGACAATACAGCAACACATGGTGGGGACTGTATTTGGGGGAGAATCAATGTATTTGCGAATGTTTCATATACTAGTAAGTTATTAAGCGATATTATCATTATGCCATTTGTTACATTGTCCTTCTGTTAGGTGTCATGTTTATTTATTTATACTTCAAACCCAATCTTCTCTGACTGGAATTGTTACAGAATTGCTGCACTTTAGAAATTCGGTTTTAGAGCAGTCATATACACTTTGAAATTTAACTTTGAACGGTCAAGAAGAGCCAGCCTAGCATGTGATAAGAGTGGAAGTTATCACATGATATATATTGGGCAGTTACACAAGACTGTTACAATGAACTACCAGTAATTGGACAGGGACAATCTCCCGATTGTCACAGTTAATGGAAAAGAAGCCCAAGACTAGTAGCATACGGTATACATGTATCTTTTTTCCGCCTGCCCCCTTTCACTTTATTCCAATACAATACCTCAGTAGAAAATGATGGTGCAGATAACTGACAGTACAGACAGCTAAATGCTGAACACTTGCATAATGTTGTTGAGAAGAACTTTGAATATATTCAAAATAATTATTTATATTTTGGGAGCAGAGTGCTATTTATCTGGTCAGGTGGGAATTTTCTATTTCTACCTATATATTTCTATTAGTGCTATTTTGACATGTTTCAGTTATGGGAGGTGGTGGCCTGCCAAGATGTGTGACTGTGAATCCTTAAATATTTATTTATTTATTTTTAGGTGCTTGTCATGAAAGTATTGGCTTCCAGAGATGGTGTTAGCTAAGCAAGCTCTGTCTTCTGTTTTGAGATGAGTTTACTGCTGAATTCTTCCCTGCATACTTGACTTTGAATGGCTTGGTAGCAATTTAATATTAGTTTGTAGAAACCTGGGACTTATCCAGGAGGGGGAAATATCATAGCACTTTCAGATAGACCTGTATTGAGTAGAACAGGGAAGCTTGTTTGAATAGGGAAGCTTGTCAGCTCTATACATTACATTTCTATCTGCGACGTCTTAAACCGTGCATCCCCATTCAAACAGCCTATGGTGAAGGTGCTTTGCCTGCAGTGGTACAATAGGACATGAATCGGTAACTCAAAATAGGGCTTATGGGTGCCCCTTGCAATGTACTTGTATGTAACAGGAGTGTCTATGTCTGTATTCTGTCTGTCTGCGTTCTGAAGCCACTTTCTGTTATTAGTACCAGTGTTATAATGGGAGGAGGACTCTTCCAAACTTTAATATCAATTGTTGCTCTATTTATTGTCCATTTTAGAGATTGGCAAATTAATTAATGTGCATTAATGTGTGGTTATTTAATGAGATTGAACAGAAGTACTGTATATGTATTTTCGAAGAACTGTTTCACCGCATGAAGAATTAAAGTCTTAATTTTAAAGAATTGCCACATGCTGTATCTGGTATGTTCATATGCCTGCCCTAACCCACTTGCGCCCATTCAGACTTTGATTTCCGGCGATGAAACACCTATAAATAATCAACCCTCCTGGAAAATGTCATTTTACTTTGTATTTTTAAGTTTAGTTTCACACCAACAAGCAACACTGGGTACACACACTGTGAATGCTCAGAAATGTATCGTCATGGAAAAAGCGCAGCACAGACTGCTCTCCAAACTGGCGCAGATGGAAGTCGCGCTCCTGCCCAAGCGTCGTGGAGAAAGCGCAGAGTCGCTAAAGTGTAGCAACCATGGCAGACGAAAAACCCAAGGTGAGCAATGAAACATATTTTATTTGCAATATTTACAGTGAAGTTGTATTCTCGTTATGTTGGTCTGTATGATATTCTGAAAAGGTTTGAGTTTTAGAGCAGCTAATTTACTTAACCGGTTGATTTACTAGGAAATATTTCAGAATCGGTCTGGACCGCTTGCCTAGGCTAACTGCTAGCGTGTAGCTAGCTAGCGAATAATATCAGTAACATTGTGCCTTTTGTGATTTATTCATGTTTTGTCAGTCAATAAAATCAGTTTAATTTTCTAATTTAAATGTAATATTCATATTCATGTGTTTTCTTGTCATGATGCGCGGATGCAACCTAGATGGCTAGCTAGCTAACGTCGAGGGCCCAGTATGGCAGCTAGCTACATACAGTTGTTAGCATGCTAACATGATCAATTAGCTTGTTGTAATTGTTATGAATCGGGAGTATTCCGTGCAGACCATTGCACTTCACAATGTCTCTATCCAAATATCATAATCCGTGATTTTAAACTTAGTTTAGATGTGAGTGATAGTTTAGTTACTAGAGAATGTACCAAATATCCATTCCCTTCTCTAATCATGGAATCTGTTTTATTTTTTTTAGGAAGGCGTAAAGACGGAGAACAATGACCACATCAACTTGAAGGTGGCAGGACAAGACGGCTCAGTGGTGCAGTTCAAGATCAAAAGGCACACACCTCTCAGCAAACTCATGAAAGCATATTGCGAAAGACAGGTAAGGCACCAGCAACATCCATTGACTGACAAACATGCTTTTCATGTGGCGCGGACTGGTAAGAAAGACGCTTCAGGAGGGCGGTCACGTGTGCTAACAAGGCAGAGGTCCGGAGTTCGCGCAAGGTATGAGCCGAATCGGGAGGAAGTGGTACTCGCTAAGAAAGCAAGTCCTGTACACATGCACTCAGACTGAGGGCTTTGTTACAATGCAGAAGTTCCCTTGATTGAAGTATTGTGTATTTGCAGTTCAAATTTAAGTGTGTTGTGATGCCTTTCCACAGGGCCTGACGATTAGGCAAATCCGGTTCCGGTTCGATGGTCAACCCATCAACGAGACAGACACACCAGCACAAGTAAGTTGGTCGATAAGGTTTGTTATTGTTGGATCAAATCCTCTTGACTGTTCATTGTCAAATGGGTTTTATCCTGTGCCGGGGTCTGCCTCCAGGACTACATAGGGTGCTGGAGGCAGAGGTTCAATCCCTTACTTTCTCTCCTGTAATCCTCTCATCTGGCTCTCCATTTAACATTCTGATATGAACCTGAAAAGTTCAAAATACCCCCCCAAAATATATTTGAAAATCGTGTTTTATCCTGCCCATGAAGAATGTTTACACGGGTAGAAAAAAATGTATAAATTGCTGATGCTATAACTGATCTTGACTATTACTTTTGTTTTGTCAGTTGGAAATGGAAGATGAAGACACAATCGATGTGTTCCAGCAGCAAACGGGAGGTTTTTTTCACTAGGGGCCTATGTTCCCCACCAACACCCCTACCTCCCCTGTCAGCTCGCCTCTACGTTCCCTAATAATGTATTTTCTGAAACTCTGCTTTTGAATTCCAAGTTGACTTCTAACTCCTATCCCTAGGCACTTAATGCCAATCTGAAAAGATTGGATAGGTTTGACCAATATGGTAATGACTTGCTGTGTTATAGCCATACTTCCAATCCTTTCAGGTCTACAGGAGTTGGGTCAATTTGGGATTCAGCATACATAGTTCTACATTCACTCTGATATTCACATAACATACTGTTGTATATTATTGAATTTATTCTGTACATAAACATCTGAGTGAGTGTACCTATTGTCAGAACTTGTTTCATGTATTGAACTAATCCAGCAATCAAAGCCTACAATTCTGGACAATGTCTTTTGGAAGGTGTGTGTGTGTGTGTGTAAGTTCTTTACATCTAATTCACCTGTTTTGACAATTGCTGGTCAGACTGTTTTCAGAGATGGATTCTTTCTTTAATAATTGTAGAAGTTGTATGCGATGCAACTTGTATTGATGTTCTCCAATAAGCCTGCATTTAAATTGACTCACATGTTATTGTTAAATAAATTGATTCTTTTTTAAATATGTCTCTGTCATACATATACAGTGCCTTCGGGAAAGTTCAGACCCCTTACCTTTATCCACATTTTGTTTGCCTTATTCTAAAATGTATAAAATTATTTTTTCCCCCCTCAAGCTACACACAACACCCCAGATGTGTCGGCATCGAGTAATTGTCTCTGGCCCCCTCCCAGTTAGGGGGAGTGATGAGCTCTACAGCAGAGTCTCACAACTCAATCGCTGGATGAAAACTGTTTTCTGCCCCTCCCAAAAGATAGAATTTGTAGATAACTGGCCCTCTTTCTGGGATTCACCCACAAACAGGACCAAGCCTGGCCTGCTGAGGAGTGACGGACTCCATCCTAGCTGGAGGGGTGCTCTCATCTTATCTACGAACATAGACAGGGCTCTAACTCTAGCTCCACAATGAAATAGGGTGCAGGCCAGGCAGCAGGCTGTTAGCCAGCCTGCCAGCTTAGTGGAGTCTGCCACTAGCACAGTTAGCGTAGTCAGCTCAGCTTTCCCCATTGAGACCGTGTCTGTGCCTCGATCTTGGTTGGGCAAAATTAAAAATGGCGGTGTTCGCTTCAGTAATCTTACTAGTATAAAGACCTCCTCCATTCCTGCCATTATTGAAAGAGATTGTGATACTTCACATCTCAAAATTGGGTTACTTAATGTTAGATCCCTCACTTCCAAGGCAGTTATAGTCAATGAACTAATCACTGATCATAATCTTGATGTGATTGGCCTGACTGAAACATGGCTTAAGCCTGATGAATTTACTGTGTTAAATGAGGCCTCACCCCCTGGTTACACTAGTGACCAAACCCCCCGTGCATCCGGCAAAGGCGGAGGTGTTGCTAACATTTACGATAGCAAATTTCAATTTACAAAAAAAAAAACAATGACGTTTTCGTCTTTTGAGCTTCTAGTCATGAAATCTATGCAGCCTACTCAATCACTTTTTATAGCTACTGTTTACAGGCCTCCTGGGCCATATGCAGTGTTCCTTACTGAGTTCCCTGAATTCCTATCGGATCTTGTAGTCATAGCAGATAATATTCTAATTTTTGGTGACTTTAACATTCACATGGAAAAGTCCACAGACCCACTCCAAAAGGCTTTCGGAGCCATCATCGACTCAGTGGGTTTTGTCCAACATGTCTCTGGACCTACTCACTGCCACAGTCATACTCTGGACCTAGTTTTGTCCCATGGAATAAATGTTGTGGATCTTAATGTTTTTCCTCATAATCCTGGATTATCGGACCACCATTTTATTGCGTTTACAATTGCAACAAATAATCTGCTCAGACCCCAACCAAGGAAGATTAAAAGTCGTGCTATAAATTCTCAGACAACCCAAAGATTCCTTGATGCCCTTCCAGACTCCCTCTGCCTACCCAAGGACGTCAGAGGACAAGAATCAGTTAACCACCTAACCGAGGAACTCAATTCAACCTTGCGCAATACCCTAGATGCAGTTGCACCCCTAAAAATTAAAAACATCTGTCATAAGAAACTAGCTCCCTGGTATACAGAAAATACACGAGCTCTGAAGCAAGCTTCCAGAAAATTGGAACGGAAATGGCGCCACACTAAACTGGAAGTCTTCCGACTAGCTTGGAAAGACAGTACCGTGCAGTATCGAAGAGCCCTCACTGCTGCACGATCATCCTATTTTTCCAACTTAATTGAGGAAAATAAGAACAATCCGAAATTTCTTTTTGACACTGTCGCAAAGCTAACTAAAAAGCAGCATTCGCAAATGGAGGATGGCTTTCACTTCAGCAGTAATACATTTATGAACTTTTTTGAGGAAAAGATCATGATCATTAGAAAGCAAATTACGGACTCATCTTTAAATCTGGGTATTCCTCCAGGGCTTCATTGTCCAGAGTCTGCACAACTCTGCCAGGACCCTGGCTCAAGGGAGATACTAAAGTGTTTTAGTACTATATCTCTTGACACAATGATGAAAATAATCATGGCCTCCAAACCCTCAAGCTGCATACTGGACCCTATTCCAACTAAACTACTGAAAGAGCTGCTTCCTGTGCTTGGCCCTCCTATGTTGAACATAATAAACGGCTCTCTATCCACCGGATGTGTACCAAGCTCACTAAAAATGGCAGTAATAAAGCCTCTCTTGAAAAAGCCGAATCTTGACCCAGAAATTATAAAAAACTATCGGCCTATATCGAATCTTCCATTCCTCTCAAAAATTTTAGAAAAAGTTGTTGCGCAGCAACTCACTGCCTTCCTGAAGACAAACAATGTATACGAAACGCTTCAGTCTGGTTTTAGACCCCATCATAGCACTGAGACTGCACTTGTGAAGGTGGTAAATGACCTTTTAATGACGTCAGACCGAGGCTCTGCATCTGTCCTCGTGCTCCTAGATCTTAGTGCCGCTTTTGATACCATCGATCACCACATTCTTTTGGAGAGATTGGAAACCCAAATTGGTCTACATGGACAAGTTCTGGCCTGGTTTAGATCTTATCTGTCGGAAAGATATCAGTTTGTCTCTGTGAATGGTTCGTCCTCTGACAAATCAATTGTAAATTTCGGTGTTCCTCAAGGTTCCGTTCTAGGACCACTATTGTTTTCACTATATATTTTACCTCTTGGGGATGTCATTCGAAAACATAATGTTAAATTTCACTGCTATGCGGACGACACACAGCTGTACATTTCAATGAAACATGGTGAAGCCCCAAAATTGCCCTCGCTAGAAGCCTGTGTTTCAGACATAAGGAAGTGGATGGCTGCAAATTTTCTACTTTTAAACTCGGACAAAACAGAGATGCTTGTCCTAGGTCCCAAGAAACAAAGAGATCTTCTGTTGAATCTGACAATTAATCTGGATGGTTGTACAGTCGTCTCAAATAAAA
Source organism: Salmo trutta (assembly GCF_901001165.1). Taxonomy (NCBI): domain Eukaryota; kingdom Metazoa; phylum Chordata; class Actinopteri; order Salmoniformes; family Salmonidae; genus Salmo; species Salmo trutta. The sequence goes on along the minus strand of NC_042970.1, from coordinate 67,672,744 downwards.
CTGTGAAGGACCTCGGCGTTACTCTGGACCCTGATCTCTCTTTTGAAGAACATATCAAGACTGCTTCAAGGACAGCTTTTTTCCATCTACGTAACATTGCAAAAATCAGAAACTTTCTGTCCAAAAATGACGCAGAAAAATTAATCCATGCTTTTGTTACTTCTAGGCTCGACTACTGCAATGCTCTACTTTCCGGCTACCCGGATAAAGCACTAAACAAACTTCAGTTAGTGCTAAATACGGCTGCTAGAATCCTGACTAGAACCAAAAAATTTGATCATATTACTCCAGTGCTAGCTTCCCTACACTGGCTTCCTGTTAAGGCAAGGGCTGATTTCAAGGTTTTACTGCTAACCTACAAAGCATTACATGGGCTTGCTCCTACCTATCTTTCCGATTTGGTCCTGCCGTACATACCTACACGTACGCTACGGTCACAAGACGCAGGCCTCCTAATTGTCCCTAGAATTTCTAAGCAAACGGCTGGAGGTAGGGCTTTCTCCTATAGAGCTCCATTTTTATGGAATGGTCTGCCTACCCATGTGAGAGACGCAGACTCAGTCTCAACCTTTAAGTCTTTACTGAAGACTTATCTCTTCAGTAGGTCCTATGATTAAGTATAGTCTGGCCCAGGAGTGTGAAGGTGAACGGAAAGGCTGGAGCAACGAACCGCCCTTGCTGTCTCTGCCTTGTCGGTTCCCCTCTTCCCACTGGGATTCTCTGCCTCTAACCCTTTTACAGGGGCTGAGTCACTGACTTACTGGTGTTCTTCCATGCCGTCCATGGGAGGGGTGCGTCACTTGAGTAGGTTGAGCCACTGACGTGGTCTTCCTGTCTGGGTTGGCGCCCCCCCCTTGGGTTGTGCCGTGGCAGACATCTTTGTGGGCTATACTCGGCCTTGTCTTCGGACGGTAAGTTGGTGGTTGTAGATATCCCTCTAGTGGTGTGGGGGCTGTGCTTTGGCAAAGTGGGTGGGGTTATATCCTGCCTGTTTGGCCCTGTCCGGGGGTATCATCGGATGGGGCCACAGTGTCTTCTGATCCCTCCTGTCTCAGCCTCCAGTATTTATGCTGCAGTAGTTTATGTGTCGGGGGGCTAGGGTCAGTCTGTTACATCTGGAGTATTCTCTTGTCTTATCCAGTGTCCTGTGTGAATGTAAATATGCTCTCTCTAATTCTCTCTTTCTTTCTCTCTTTCTCTCGGAGGACCTGAGCCCTAGGACTACCTGGCATGATGACTCCTTGCTGTCCCCAGTCCACCTGGCCATGCTGCTGCTCCAGTTTCAACTGTTCTGCCTGCGGCTACGGAACCCTGACCTGTTCACCGGACGTGCTTGTTGCACCCTCGACAATTACTATGATTATTATTATTTGACCATGCTGGTCATTTACGAACATTTTAACATCTTGACCATGTTCTGTTATAATATCCACCCGGCACAGCCAGAAGAGGACTGGCCACCCCTCATAGCCTGGTTCCTCTCTAGGTTTCTTCCTAGGTTTTTGGCCTTTCTCAGGAGTTTTTCCTAGGGAGTTTTTCCCAGCCACCGTGCTTCTTTCACATGCATTGCTTGCTGTTTGGGGTTTTAGGCTGGGTTTCTGTACAGCACTTTGAGATTTCAGCTGATGTACGAAGGGCTATATAAATAAATTTGATTTGATTTGATTTGATAATGACGACGCAAAAACAGTTTGACATTTTTGCAAGTTTATAAAAAAATATATATAATTATTACATTTACATAGGTATTCAGATCCTTTACTTTGTTGAAGCACCTTTGGCAGCAATTACAGCCTCGACTCTTCTTGGGTATGACGCTACAAGCTTGGCACACCTGCATTTGGGGAGTTTCTCCCATTCTTGTCTGCAGATCCTCTCAAGCTCTGGTTGGATGGGGAGCATTGCTGCACAGCTATTTTCAGGTCTCTCCAGAGATGTTCGATTGGGTTCAAGTCCGGGTTCTGGCTGGGCCCCTCAAGGACATTGAGACTTGTCCTGAAGCCACTCCTGCTTGGTCTTGGCTGTGTGCTTAGGGTTGTTTTCCTGTTGGAAGATGAACCTTCGCCCCAGTCTGCGGTCCTGAACAGGTTCTCTCTCTGCACTTTTCTCAGTTCAGCTTTGCCTCGATCCTGACTAGTCTCCTAGTCCCGGCTGCTGAAAAACATCACCACAGCATGATGCTGCCGCCACCATGCTTCACCGTAGGGATGGTGCTAGGTTTCCTCCAGACGTGACGCATGGCATTTGGGCCAAAGAGTTCAATCTTGGTTTCATCTGACCAGAGAATCATTTCTCATGGTCAGAGTCTTCAGGTGCCTTTTGGGCAAACTCCAAGCGGACTGTTATGTGCCTTTTACTGAGGAGTGGCTTCCGTCTGGCATTCTGCCATAACTGCCTGATTTGTGGAGTGCTGCGGAGATGGTTGTCCTGGAACGTTCTCTTATCTCCACAGAGGTACTCTAGAGCTCTATCAGAGTGACCATCAAATTCTTGGTCACCTCCCTGACCAAGGCCCTTCTCCCCCAATTGCTTAGTTTGGACAGGCAACCAGCTCTAGGAAGAGTCTTGGTGGTTCCAAACTTCTTCCATTTAAGAATGATGGAGGCCACTGTGTTCTTGGGGACCTTCAATGCTGCAAAAATATTTTGGTACCCTTCCCCAGATCTGTGCCTCGACACAATCCTGTCTCTGAGCTTTACGGACAATTCCTTTGACCTCATGGCTTGGTTTTTGCACTGACATGCACTGTCAACTGTGGGACCTCATATAGACAGGTGTGTGCCTTTCCAAATCATGTCCAATCAGTTGAATTTACCCCAGGTGGACTCCAATCAAGTTGTAGAAACAGCTCAAGGATGATCAATGGAAACAGGATGCAGCTGAGCTCAATTTTGAGTCTCATAGTAAAGGGTCTGAATACTTATGTTAAAAGAGGTATTTCTGTTTTTTATTTTTTATAAATGTGCAAAAATGTCTTAACCAGAATTTGTTTGTCATTATGGGGTATTGTGTGTAAATTGCTTAGGAAATAGTTTTATTCAATCCATTTTAGAATAAGGCTGTAATGTAACAAAATGTGGAAAAGGTCAAGGGGTCTGAATACTTTCCGAAGGCACTGTAGGCCTCTGCATGTTCAGATGGTAGAGAGGCGATTGATGATGCCATCACTTACAGCAATCCTGACATTCAAAGATGTATGTACACTAGGCTTATTGAATTTATCCTGTCATGTACTCTTGATGATGGGCAGTAAAGACATTTTGTTAGGAAAAGTGCCATTTTATTGATATGCCTGTGTCAATCTCACACAGATTGTAGAAGGTAGTTAGGGCCCTGTGTTTTGGTTCATCATGTCACCTGACCTGGATTTTAACTTGGATTTGAAGCCTTTTCAAAAAATTAAAGCAATTGTCTTGAGGATGGTGCTGGACCATCAGACATAAAAAGAAAAGGGGACGTTTGATGAATAAGCGTTAAATAAAGGTTCAAATCCAAGTTGCGACATAATGATGATTATCAACCATCTGTTTACACAGGAAGCCCAATTCTGATAAATATTTTTTGCTAATTGGTCTTTTTACCAATCAGATCAGTTCTGAAAAAGATCTGATATGATTGGTCAAAAGACCAATTAGCAAAAAATATACATTAGAATTGGGCTGCCTGTGTAAATGCATTCTAGGTGACCTCTCTGAATCATATAGTCAGATTTTTCATTATTGTTCTCTATTGTATCAACTGATTGATTCTGTATGGGGGGGTAAAAACACAAGTATTCGTCAGGAAAGGATTTATCTCAAAATGTTTGATTGTACAGAAAGGAGGGTTATAAAATCTCTAGATTCAGACATGGATTATTTTTTTTGTTGCTAAGGACGGTTTGCTTTTCCTTGAGCGCGCATCTCGTACACCGATTCTCCAATCAAATGCATGATTTATGAGTCAGGAACCAATCAGAAGAACGAATCGTCCTTTTGTGGGTGGCAATTCAACCATGGAAACGCCCTCTTCACGTTTTTTTTTGAAAGGCCGATTGATCATTTTGCTTGTACCGGGTGGAGTAAAACGAGTCTGAGGTGGTGAAATATTGGTCTAAAATCGTCGTGTTATTTGCAATAGCTTATTAACTCATACCAGCCTCTCACAAAATGACGACGACAACTATATATTCAGGCATGGAAGCCGGAGCAAAAAGCAGCTCCAGGTAAGCATCATGACATGTCAAGAGCCTTGCATTTTCAGCCAAATGTCAAATGATGCAGCCCTCTTCTAGACAGCTAAGTTAGCTAGCTAACCTTTAACTAGCTAGTGAACTATAGCTAGCTGTCAAACAATAGACAGTATTTTCTTAACCTGTTAGTATTAATAGCTTTTTAAATAATTTGTGAGAGGATGTATTTCACGTTAAATGCAACTGTGGCCACAACCACCGTTGACATTTGCCTCTTTGTATGTGGAACAGGCTAACTAACGTTAGCTTGCTAGCATTTAGCTAGTGAATGTAGCTAGCTAACGACGTGCTCGTAGGTGTGTAAAAGCAAGCTAATGCTAATGGTTGTCACTGATTGCTTGCCTTAAGAAATCAACATTCGCTTGTTCTTTTATCAATGCAGGGTGCATGTCACTAGAGCCAGACTGCTAGCATGAAACTTGTCGTTGGCTAGCAAATCAATAACAGTTCATTTTATGGTTGGGTGGGGCCCCCTGTGGAAGGTGATTTTTCCATCCGACTAACGTTACTAGTATCCACTTTGCCAACCACGGCCATGCAGCCCTCTTCCATAACCAGATTTGCTCAAATTAAATATTCACTAACCATCTATTCGGCTAGCTAGTTACTGACTTGCAAAACTATGCTAGTCGGACTTCAATCTGGTTGGTTTAGCCAGGTTGATTAAGGTTGATATCAGGCCGAAGCAGCTGCCCCACATACAGAGACTACTGGCTACAATGACATCTGGATATTTTATTAACCGCTGGTTGTAGTGTGCCTCTGGGGCAAGTGGGATGAGGAACCTAAAATGTCTGTTGTCGTGAAAATTGATCAAGTGAGCTTGCACCTGGTTTACATTTATGCAAGCACAAGGCATGTAAATCAAAAAAATATTTTTAATTGTTCATCTTAGCAGAAGGTATTGTTTTTTTTTTTATCATTATCTCAAAATGCAGAGAAGCTTCCATTTTCAAAGATTCTTTCATGCTTTAAAAATCCTCACATTTGGTCTCCATGGTTTTGTCACACCCATTTTTCATCCTATTCTAAGTCCTCGGCTTAAAGGTGGGTTCACTCACTGCAGGAAGAGATAGTGGAGCCAGCAGGAGCCCATCTCTAACAAGAATTCAAAGCATTTTGTGTGTCAGCATAGATTAGCTCTAGTCAATGTGTCAGCTAACCAGACCACCATAATGACAGTACTCAGGAAGGCTTTAATGTGGTGTTGTGCACCAGACACTGACTTCCTCCCAAAATAGCCTGGGGATGATGCCCTTTGTCCTGTACAAAATTTCAGACAGATGTGTGTATTTATTTAGTTTCTTTTTCTTCTTCAGTAGGAACTCTTACTTAGGGGGTACAAATCCTAGTTTAAGGCTATACCAGTAAGAAGTATACAAGTTAGGCTAGTTATTTATTTTACTCAATACTTTTCTCATTGCTTTGTCCCTTAGGGTCCTGCGCCCCCCTGGAGGAGCCTCCAACATCTCTTTTGGCAATGATGAGGAAAAGCCCCCCAGTCGCAAAAACAAGATGGCCTCCAACATCTTTGCTGAACCAGATGACCCACACGCTCATCGGAGGAACAACCCACCTGGTAACCCATCACCCTACCACAGCCTCTTGTATAATACTTATACTGTGCCTCTAGCTGTATGTAGGCTATGTAATTTATCAAAACTCCTCAGTGCGGGTCCTTAGTCTTTAAATCTTCAATTCATTTATCTCAGTTTCTTAAATTCAAAGGTCTTATTAAATGCAACTGAAATGACTAAAGTGTTTCCGTTATAGTGCCGTTGCTTAATTGTTGCAGTTATTACTATTTTAACATCAAATAATACTGGAGGCGCGCTTTCAAAATGTTAAAGCTATCCAACCACGTGTGCGAGTCGGGCCGTTGCCAGAGGAGAGAGCAAGATTTCCTATACGTTTTTTTGTTTGTTGGTATTTTATTAGGATCCCCATTAGCTGTTGCAAAATCAGCAGCGACTCATCCTGGGTCCACATGAAATATGACATAATACAGAACATTAATAGACAAGAACAGCTCATGGACAGAACTTCATCAATATTTTTTATAAAGGCACGCGTAGCGTACATATCAATGCATACACAAACTATCTAGGTAAAATATGGAAGAGGCGATGTGCCATGAGGTGTTGCTTTATCTGTTTTTTTGAAACCAGGTTTGCTGTACATTTGAGCAATGTGAGATGGAACAGAGTTCCATGCAATAAAATGGCTCTATATAATACTGTATGCTTTCTTGCATTTTGAGCCTGTAATCGAACCCACAAATGCTGATGCTCCAGATACTCAACTAGTCTAAATAAGGTTTTATTGCTTCTTTAGTCAGAACAACAGTTTTCAGCTGTGCTAACATAATTGCAAAAAGGGTTTTCTAATGATCAATTAGCCTTTTTAAAATGATAAACTTGGATTAGCTAACAACGTGCCATTGGATCACAGGAGTGATGGTTGCTGATAATGGGCCTCTGTAGATATTCCATAAAAAATATTTTAAACTAGTTTCCAGCAACAATATTCATTTACAACATGAACAATGTCTACAATGTATTTCTGTTCAATTTGATGTTATTTTAAATGGACCAAAAAAATAATTTATTTTAATTTGCTTTTCTTTCAAAAACAAGGACATTTCTAAGTGACCCCAAACTTTTGAGCAAAGTGTACTTTATTTTTTTATCCCCCCCTTCAGGTTATGGTCAATAATATCAAAGGCTGCACTGCAATCTAACAGTACCTCCCACAGTCTTATCCATTTCTTTCAAACAATTATCAGTCATTTGTGTCAGTCCAGTACATGTTGAGTGCCCTTCTCATAAGCATGCTGAAAGCCCTTTACAATTTGATAGACAACCCTAGTTAGAGCTGGGCAGGTAAACCAACACCGACATTGCCCTCTTCTTACTGAAGTAAATTTGCATTCTTGGAGATTAGACTACACAACATTATACACTGCTCCAAAAAATAAAGGGAACACTAACACATCCTAGATCTGAATGAAATAATCTTATTAAATACTTTTTTCTTTACATAGTTGAATGTGCTGACAACAAAATCACACAAAAATAATCAATGGAAATCCAATTTATCAACCCATGGAGGTCTGGATTTGGAGTCACACTCAAAATGAAAGTGGAAAACCACACTACAGGCTGATCCAACTTTGATGTAATGTCCTTAAAACAAGTCAAAATGAGGCTCAGTAGTGTGTGTGGCCTCCACGTGCCTGTATGACCTCCCTACAATGCCTGGGCATGCTCCTGATGAGGTGGCGGATGGTCTCCTGAGGGATCTCCTCCCAGACCTGGACGAAAGCATCCGTCAACTCCTGGACAGTCTGTGGTGCAACGTGGCGTTGGTGGATGGAGCGAGACATGATGCGCTCAATTGGATTCAGGTCTGGGGAACGGGCGGGCCAGTCCATAGCATCAATGCCTTCCTCTTGCAGGAACTGCTGACACACTCCAGCCACATGAGGTCTCGCATTGTCTTGCATTAGGAGGAACCCAGGGCCAACCGCACCAGCATATTGTCTCACAAGGGGTCTGAGGATCTCATCTCGGTACCTAATGGCAGTCAGGCTACCTCTGGCGAGCACATGGAGGGCTGTGCGGCCCCCCAAAGAAATGCCACCCCACACCATGACTGACCCACCGCCAAACCGGTCATGCTGGAGGATGTTGCAGGCAGCAGAACGTTCTCCACGGCGTCTCCAGACTCTGTCACATGTGCTCATCTGTGAAGAGCACAGGGCGCCAGTGGCGAATTTGCCAATCTTGGTGTTCTCTGGCAAATGCCAAACGTCCTGCACGGTGTTGGGCTGTAAGCACAACCCCCACCTGTGGACGTCGGACCCTCATACCACCATCATGGAGTCTGTTTCTGACCGTTTGAGCAGACACATGCACATTTGTGGCCTGCTGGAGGTCATTTTGCAGGGCTCTGGCAGTGCTCCTCGTGCTCCTCCTTGCCCAAAGGCGGAGGTAGCAGTTCTGCTGCTGGGTTGTTAACCTTCTTCCTGCAATGAAAGTACACTACATGACCAAAAGTATGTGGACACCTGCTCGTCGAACAGCTTTTTTCCTAAGTCATTGGCATAAATGTGGAGTTGGTTCCCCCCTTTTGCTGGGAAGGCTTTCCACTAGATGTTGGGACATTGCTTCGGGACTTGCTTCCATTCAGCCACAAGCATTAGTGAGGTCGGCTCACAGTCAGCTTTCCAATTCATCCTAAAGGTGTTTGATGGGGTTGGGGTCAGGGCTCTGTGCAGGCCAGTCAAGTTCTTCCACACCAATCTCATTCTGTATGGACCTTGCTTTGTGCATAGGCGCATTGTCATGCTGGAACAGGGAAAGACCTTCCGCAAACTGTGGCCACAAAGTTGGAAGCACAGAATCTTCTAGAATGTCATTGTATGCTGTAGCAGTAGGATTTCTCTTCACTGGAACTAAGGGGCTTAGCCTGAACCATGAAAAACAGCCCCACACCATTATTCCTTCTCCACCAAACTTTACAGTTGGCACTATGCATTCGGGCAGGTAGCGTTCTCCTGGCATCTGCCAAACCCAGATGCGTCTGGGTTTGGTGAAGCTTAGGAAAAAGCTATTCGACGAGCAGGTGTCCACATACTTTTGGTCATGTAGTATACTTTCATTGCAGGAAGAAGGTTGAGCTTGATTTATCACTCCAGAGAACGCGTTTCCACTGCTCTAGAGTCTGATGGCGGCGAGCTTTACACCACTCCAGCAGATGCTTGGTATTGCGCATGGTGATCTTTGGCTTGTGTGCGGCTGCTTGGCCATGGGAATCCATTTCACGAAGCCCCCAAGGAACAGTTCTTGTGCTGACGTTGCTTCCAGAGGCAGTTTGGAACACTAGTGAAGCAACCGAGGACAGATTTGTATGCCCTTCAGAAGTCTGGATCTGTGAGCTTGTGTGGCCTACCACTTTGCGGCTGAGCCGCTGTTGCTCCTAGACGTTTCCACTTCACAATAACAGCACTTACAGTTGACCAGGGCAGAAATTTGATGAACTGACTTGTTGGAAAGGTGCCACGTAAGTCACTGAGCTCTTCTGTAAGGCCATTCTACTGCCAATATTTTTCTGTGGTGGTGGCATGGATGTGTGCTCCTTTAAAAATGTGTGTGTTTTCTTTTATATACATACACACGTCCACAACCGGTGTGGCTGAAATAGCTGAGTCATGGGGATGGTAACATTTATTAATAAAAGAGATATTCTGCATTTTACTTGTTTAGCTCACATAATACAATTTAAAAGTATGCATTAAGTTGTCTAATAATAGACATTAATGTAGACATTAATGCATAAAATTAGCACTGGCCAATAGTCTGGGAGTAGAAAAAATACCAGTCCATGTAAATACATTTGACTTGTCATGCTTATCAGTCTATAGGTTAATTTGCATAATTTAGTGGAATTAAATTGGCACATGTGTTTTTGTTATGTGTCTTTATCACACGCACAAAGCATGCAGATTCTTTGAGCGGAGAATCTGTCAGGCAGCGCGAAAGCTGCTGCTACAGCGTTTAAAATAAAAAAATGGAATGCGAAGGCAACAGAAGGCAGGCTTCAGTGTGTCACACCACTTTGCAATGAGCTGGAGGCAGTATACATTTTGAAAACTTAATTGTTGCAAACCTGAACAGTTTTACTACGCGTCTTGCCTTGTTCCAAAGTAGCCTTGCCAAAATCAGACCATATCTGTTGAGGCAATTATTTTGTCAACTTTCTTTCATTGTCCTCTAGCCAAAGGCACAATCCTAGTCATATTACCAACCAATGCTAGTTGCATATTAGATCTACCCTATTTCAACATTTTGAACAGATATTTTCATCTGCCACATGAAACTGCTAGTTTTTGACAACTGTGTTTTTAGCTAATTGCATAATGGAACGAACTTTGGCATTTCTTTTTAATATTTGTTTTTATGTAGCCTAGGCCTACTTGTTGCCTGACTTTCTGTCTGGATGACCAAACCGGCTCCGCGTGTGCATGTTGATTTGTCTATCCCTACCAAATGCGTTCATGACACGAAGGTTAAAATACCAAAATCAAGTATATTGATTTTGGGACAGGTTGAAATGCAAATTTAAACATTTAGCTAGCTGTTGCTCAGGGATGCAAACGAGTCACTTTTTTTGCTGAAAGGTATCCTTTTTGGGCCCTCACTAGTTTCCTTCCCTGGACTTGCTTGCTAATTTGTCCTGGGGGATGAACATGGGTTATTTTACCTGAAATGCATATGTTTTGATTAAAAAAAAAAAAAAAAATTCTTCATAGAATTTTGATGGTGGTTAGCAACCAACTTTAAGGTGCATTACCATCACCGACTGGAGTGTGGACCACCATCTTTCAATGACCCATGTGGGTAAATGCTCGTAATAACCAATGAGTAGATGGGAGAGGCGGGACATGCAGCGCGTCTACGGCTAAAATAGAACCAAGTTCTATATTAGCACCTGGCTATGCTGGAGTCTGATGCGCGCTTGAGCAGTTTGGATGAAATGATTGAAATACATGACATTTTATATTGCAACGCTCACAGATTAAACGTGTGCTGTCTGGTCAGCATGTTAGCCACCTGTTGCACCCTCTACAACCACTGTGATTATTATTAGGCCCTACACCCAAACAAGGGCACTGCGTTCATCCACCTCTGGCCTGCTGGCCCCCCTACCTCTGAGGAAGCACGGTTCCCGCTCAGCCCAGTCCAAACTGTTCGCTGCTCTGGCACCCCAATGGTGGAACAAGCTCCCTCACGACGCCAGGACAGCGGAGTCAATCACCACCTTCCGGAGACACCTGAAACCCCACCTCTTTAAGGAATACCTGGGATAGGATAAAGTGATCCTTCTAACCCCCCCCCCCCCCCCCCCCCCCCCCCCCTAAAAGATTTAGATGCACTATTGTAAAGTGGTTGTTCCACTGGATATCATAAGGTGAATGCACCAATTTGTAAGTCGCTCTGGATAAGAGCGTCTGCTAAATGACTTAAATGTAATGTAAATGTATTATTTGACCCTGCTCGTCATCTATGAATGTTTGAACATCTTGCCCATGTACTGTTATAATCTCCACCCGGCACAGCCAGAAGAGGACTGGCCACCCATCAGAGCCTTCTTCCTCTCTAGGTTTCATCCTCAGTTCCTGCCTTCTTGGGAGGTTTTCTTAGCCACTGTGCTTCTGCATTACTTGCTGTTGGGCTTTTAGGCTGAGTTTCTGTATAGCACTTTGTGACATCGGCTGATGTAAAAAGGGCTTTATAAATACATTTGATGGATATGACTGACTTGATCATTCATTGCCCTTGCTAGTTTGATTTGTATTAACATTCCCAGTATTAGTTACATTGTCTGTCAGTTAATTTTTTTTCCTCCAAAATATTGAGTCACTGAAACAAGCAAGGTACCAGGCCAGCTGGTATTACAACCTGATGGCAATTTGTTGGACTACCAAGAAATCTATTGGTGAATTATATTAACCATGCATCCATCTATTGTCAACAATGCCTCACTTTGTGTCATGGATTTTTTTTGGGGGTAAAATGGAACCTATTTTTAATACCTCAGTTTGTTTTTGTAGCATGAACTGTGTATTTGAGATTTTTTACTTAAATTATGGTTGTCTGTTTCACACTTGCAAATTAGTTAACACTGTCACTTCCACTTTAAGAGCCAGCCCTAAATATACTACTTTTTGCCAACGGGCTCATTTCTGGAGTGGAATATCAGCAGGTGTGTGCAGACCTCACAATTGATATTAAATTTCATTCCAAGTGGCATTTTAAAAAGGTCTTAAATTCAACTTCATCGAACCTGGAGATAATCTATGTGGGATGCAAGTTGCAACTTCCTCCACAAGAGGGCAGATCGTGTTCATGTATGATCCAGTGATTCATGTTTGCTTCACAGATATTAGAAGAAAAGCTGTCACCATGTGTAGGAAATGGCCAATTTAACTCCTCCAATCCGTAGTCATTACATTAGCTCTTCCACTATTAATCTTCCTTCCTACACTGAATCCCAGCAGGGCTGAGTCTGAGCCATGCTGGAATATTCATGAGGATCTCTGCATTGCCTGCAGTGAATGCTCCCGTGTCAGGTCACAATCAACAGCCTGGTCAACACTATGCGACTGATGTCGTGCTGCATGAGGCAAATGGTGGTCGCACCAGATACTGACTGCTTTTCTGATCCACGCCCCCACCCTTTTTTAAAAACAAAGATATGTGACCAACACTCCTCTCTGTATTCCCAGTCATGTGAAATCCATAGATTTAAGGCCTAATTAATTTATTTAAATTGATGGATTTCCTTAGTTCATAACTCGGTAAAATATTTGAACGTTTTTTTTATATTTTTGTTCAGTATATGATAAATCCAACTGACTTGAGTAGGGGAGTTCTGCATGCTGTCTGAAAGGTCAGGTGGGGAGACTGAGTGGTTTTTGGCTTGTCCCCAGGCAGGATGTTGATGTCTTTGGTTGTGAAATCTCTCTTCATCAACTTTTGTTTCTAGGTCGTAACTTGCAACCCCTTGTGATTTAGCAATAATAAAAATCATGAGCAGTAGCATCAATCCATGAAATGGCAGAGCTAAGCAGTTTTAGTTTCATTCTACTTGATTAGATGAGGTGTTTGGCTGCTTAAAACTCTATCAAGCATCTAAAACGTTATCACTGCTGGTATGAGATGTTCGTAAATTAGAATGTAAGCCCTCGATCACTTGGTGATTAGCCAGACAATTCCCAGGGAATGAGAATCAAACCGTGTCAATTCTGTGTATCTACAGGTGGGAAGCCCACCGGAGTACTGTGTGGAGAGCCCTCAGCCCCACTGAGGAGATGTGCTGCCCAGTCTTCCTCCAACAACCACGAGGACTCCAACACTGGGGTGAGATGACTCAATGCTGTGTGGGGGTGGTGAATCTGGAATTTCTCATGTTGACATTTCCTCAAAGTTAAACAATGGGCATTCCTTGTTGATGATTTTCACTTTCATGTATTTGGCCTATTCCTTTCTGTTGTGTTTTCTAATCACTTACCCTTTTCCCCTTCATCTCCTCTTAGAATGGAGACAATGACATGGGAAATGCTGGTGAGGATAATTTTAATGATTCTTGCTGACTTCTGCTGTTAAACAAGTTGTCCATATTAAGACTACATATTAATGTCTAAACTTCTTCTAAGAAGGTTCATTTTATTCACAATAATGCTTGTTAAATTATAGGGAAAAACATGATTTTTAGTATGGTATGTAGTGTTGCAATGTTGAACATTTATAGTGTTTGTCTATATTGATTTTGTTATTACCAGATGTTTAAAAGCTTCAAGTGGCAGTATTACATTATAAACTATTGAGTCGCAAGCATGTTATCCTGTCTCCTTTCCCATGTTTAGATAACGCTGTTGAGGTCGTTCCTGCCCCAGAGCAGAGGAACGAGGCGCCCCAGCCCGCCGCAGAGGCCTCCCAGCCCGCCGCGGGGATGACGTCAGGCCGCAGGAACCCCCCAGGGGGCAAGTCCAGCCTCATCCTGGGTTGAGGTCCTTCTCTCTCTCTTTCTCAGAACTCCGCTGTCCTTTTCTCGTTTTTAAAAGAAGAATCTCCACCTGTTCATCTGTGAGTCCAGGAATTTCGTCCCTTCCTCTCCTCCCTCCCTGAGTCCATTGTTTTGATACCCCCTCTTTTTTAATTTTTGTACGTTTCTTTTGACAGACGCACTTTATGTACCTGATCCAAGCCCCTGGCATCTGTAGTGCTGTAGTCACAGGCCTGCTGGCTAAAGGGCATGAGGTTTAAGTTGTCCCTCACTCCATCCGGTGTCAATGGCAAAGTTCTGATGCGTGATCGATGAGGTTTAAAAAAAATTAAATAAAAAATAAAACATTTGAAAAAAAAATGAATTCATATGAAGTTGTTGCTTTTGCACCGTGTTCATTGTCTGGTAAAAACTGCATGCACGCCTGGTTTGTTCCAAGTCTGACTCAACCAAAACATTTTGGTGAAGCCTTTGTTTAAAAAAAATAAATGAAATATATATTAAAAAAGGAAATAAAAAAAAATAAAAAACGTTTTACTGTGAACGTTTCATTTTAATTGAAGGTTATGCTGGACTAAATTGTGAGTCATATTAATTAATTGTTGGGGTACATGATCTAGTGTTGCATGAAGTTTGGGACTTGAACATTTCTATGGAAACTAAAATCCACACGGGATCCAAACAGTTCACTCAAACCCTGGCGTCATTATTAAGACTAAATTCAGTGAATATGTCCAGAAAATGCGCATTCTTAATGTCATGAAATGGAGAACAAGATATCATTTTTGTATCTGTAGTCGTTACAAGTCAGTTATAACTTCAGTGCCAGTTTTGAGTGATTTTTATTTTAAACTTTCTCAACAGCTAAAGTATGCCTGTTTGTGTGGTACTCCATCTGATAGAATGACAAGTGACCTTATGACAGCTCTGCCTACTTCTCATTTTATGTAATTTTTTTTTTTTAATTCTCGATGTTGGACAAAATTTGGTACGTTAAGCAAATTGTCCAGAGTTCTTGTTCAAACTTCTGTCACGGTTTCTCTTACAGGTCTGATGCCTATTCTACTGTCTGCCTTGTACAGGAAAACCTGTGGTTCTAAGTATTTACACACACACACAGGTCAATTTTGTTCAAATGTAATTTGAATGAAATTGCACACATGGCTTTAGTGAATTGATGTTGAAGTGCTGTTCTGAAGATGTTGAACGGTCAGATGGGCTACATGACCGTTTACTTGTTCATCCAAATTCATGCAGGTTTGTTTATCACTGTAAAAGTCGCAACGAATATTGGCACAAATTAAAAGTCACTTTTGACCATACATGGCTGTCTTTTTGTTTCTGAAGGCAATGGAGCAGTTGGCTGTGTTTTTCAATGACCTAAATGCATTTTATAAACTGGGTGGTTCGAGCCCTGACTACTGATTGGCTGACAGCTGTGGTATATCAGCATACCACGGATATAACAAAAATACATGTAATTAGAGCACTAAAAAAATACAATTGTAACCAATTATACAGTCATAGCCATAAGGCACTTCGAGGTTTGTGGTACAGTGCCTTTGGAAAGTATTCAGACCCTTTGACTTTTTCCAAAATTGTTTGTTACAGCCTTATTCTCGAAGGGATAAATGGTGCATCTTGTTTCCATAGAAACATCAAGGATGATCAATCATTTGATTGGAGTTCACCTGTGGTAAATTCTATTGATTGGACATGAGTTGGAAAGGCACACATCCGTCTACATAAGGTCCCACAGTTGACAGTGCATGTCAGAGCTAAAACTAAGCCATTAGGTCGACGGAGTTGTCCGTAGAGCTCCGAGACAGGATTGTGTCGAGGAAGGGTACCAAATTTCTGCAGCATAGAATGTGCCCAAGAACACAGTGGCCTCCATTTCTTAAATGGAAGTTTGGAACCACCAAGAATCTTTCTAGAGCTGGCCAAACGGCAATCGGGGGGAGAAGGGCCTTGGTCAGGGAGGGGACCAAGAACCGGATGGTCACTCTGACAGCGCTCTAGCGTTCCTCTGTGGAGATAGTTGTCCTTCTGGAAGGTTTTCCCATCTCTGCAGCACTCCACCCATCAGGCCTTTATGGTACAGTGGCCAGTAAAAGACATGACGGTCTGCTTGGAGTTGTGCCAAAAGGCACCTAAAGACTCTCAGACCATGAGAAACAAAAATCTCCGTTCTGATGAAACCAAGATTCATCTCTTTGGCCTGAACGCCAAGCTTCACGTCTGGAGGAAACCTGGCACCATCCCTACGGTGAAGCATGGTGGTGGCAGCATGCTGTGGGGGTGTTTTTCAGCGTCAGGAACTAGGATACTAGTCAGGATCGAGCAAAGTACAGAAAGATCATTGATGAAAACCTGCTCAGGGAGAAACTCCCCAAATACAGGTGTGCCAAGCTTGTAGCATCATACCCCAGAAGACTCGTAACTGTAATCGCTGTCAAAGGTGCTTCAACAAAATACTGAGTAAAGGGTCAAAATAATTATATAAATGTGATATTTATTTTTTATAAATTAGAAAAAATTTCAGTTTTTTTGTCATGGGGCATAATTGTGTGTAGATTTATGAGGGGGGGAAAAAACTATTTAATCAAGGCTGTAACCTAACAAAATGTGGAAAAAGTCAAGGGGTCTGAATGCTTTCCGAAGGCACTATATGGCCGATATTCCACGGCTAAGGGCTGTATCCAGGCACTCCGCGGTGCGTCGTGCTTAAGAACAGCCCTTAGCCGTGGTATATCGGCCAAATACCACACCGAGCGTTGGGCCAGTAACCGAAAGGTTGCTAGATCGAATCTCCAAGCTGACAAGGTAAAAATCTGTCGTTCTGCCCCTGAACAAGGCAGTTAACCCACTGTTCCTTGGCCGTCATTGTAAATAAGAATTTGTTCATAACTGACTTGCCTAGTTAAATAAAGGTAAAATAAAAAATATGTATTGCTTAATTACGTTGACTTTGATACTACTGTATGGACTGCAAAATGACAAGTGAAAGTGGTGGCATTTCGTTGCAACATTCCTTTTCAATCATGGTCGGAATGCTTCACGTTTTTTGAATAGCCTACCACCCGTTGGTTCCGTACCGTCCTCTTCCTCCCTCTCCGACTCCATTGTTTTGATACCCATTTCAGTTGAAGGCACTCAGTTGTACAACTGATTAGGTATCTCCCTTTCCTTTCCCCTTTTTCTCCCCCATTTTTGTTGTTGTTTACAGAAGCACTTTGTGTCTGATCAAGCCCCTGGCATCTAGTGCTGTGGTCACAGTCCTGCTGGCCAAAGGGCATGTGTAGGCTGGGGAACCTAAAATGTCTTCTGGTGACAGTCGATTTAGTGAGCTTGCACCTGGTTTACATTTATGCAAACACAAAGTGGGTAAAAAAAATAATTTTCATTCTTAATCTTGGAGGGTAATCTCTAAGAGCAGAGAAGCTTCCAGTTGAAAGATTATTTCGTGTTTTAAAAATCCTCATGCTTGGTCTCCATGTTAACCATCAGATTTTTCCTTTAAAGGTGGTTTCACTCACTGCCGGAAGAGCTAGTGTAGTCTTGCGCAACAGACACTGACTTCCTCCCCAAATAGCCTGGGGATGAGGTTGCCCTCAATGGAAATGAGTAGCTTCATCAGATTAGATTGATTTGCCTGGTGACCAAAACTCCTTGCTTCGGCCAAACGCTTCACCACGTCCACGGAAGTTACTTTCTTCTCCGCAATGAGTTTGGAGTTGAGTACCTCTCCAACGATTTCTAGAACACAAACACATTCTAACCGTTCTGATTGGTCCCAGAAACCGGTAGGTTGGGCCAGAGCCAGAAATTCATCATTGGCTTTGATAATCTGATTGGTTAGAGATGATCCAATCGTTGATGACTTGTACAATAATCCTTATTTTGACCTCACCACAAACAACTTCAACGATGGCAGTCTCAGAATAGGGGGTGGAGATGGGGGACCGGTAGAGAGATTGCGTCCCTCAAGCAGGCAAGAAAGTGGAAAAGTGGAATATTTTCAAAAAGAGTATGGCATTGTTGCCACCCGTAGCATTGAATGCAAGGGAAGCCAGCGAGCATATGGCCTCCCTTGATTGTTTTTTAAAATAATAATAACAGCCAATCAGCGTTGAGCTAAACTGAGTGAGCTCAGCTGTGAATTGTCCTGGCGCACCTAAAAAAGTGTCATTTGGCTTCACACCAATCACATCACATCAAAAGCAGAACGTCATTTACAGAAAACAAATGAATTTCTGCATCTAGTTGTCCTAGCAAAATAGTAAAGAACTCCTCTCACCTGGTTGTCTAAGTGTTAATTAAAAGGACAAAAACATGACCTGCAGACACTAGGCCCTCCATGGAATGAGTTTGACACCCCTGCTCTACAAATCGGGTGAGTAGATACGTATTTTTCTACTTGCACGCATTCACACACACACACACACACAGACACACACACACACACACACGCATTCACACACACACACACACACATTATATTGAAATGTTGAAGTTGAAATGGTACTGGAATAGTGGAGGCAGTCCCTGTTTTCGTTTTGATTTGCAGTAACTCTCTGTGGTTCTAAATCAATGGTAGTTTAGTAGTTGGAAAATGTTAGAAACATTAACTTGCTTGACCATGCTAAGTCAGGGGTGTCAAACTAAATCCATGGAGGGCCTAGTGTCTGCAGGTTTTTCTTTTTTTCTTTCAGTTAAGACCTAGACAACCAGGTGAGGGGAGTTCTTTACTAATTAGTGACCTTAATTCATCAAGTACAAGGGAGGTGCGAAAACCCGTAGACACCCGGCCCTTCTAACTGCTTGTTACATGCAAAATGCATTGTGGACTTCACCGGACAGGTCTTTGCTCTCAGGTTTTGTGACGAAACAAAGGTGTGGTTGAATTTATTCTGCCACTGTCTCTTCTTATTGTCTCGGCCTTAGGCCTATATATCATGGTGTCAAGGCATATGAACTAACAGGTTATAGAGCAAACAACACAATTATCACAACACATAGGTTGTAATATGGCATTTTTTTCCCTGGCTTGTCTTCCCCGGTGATTTTACCCACACACCACTACTGAGGCCTTGTGTACCGGGTGAAGTGGGAGGACCATAGACCACAGCCACATCCTTGTGGGAGCAGAGCTGTTCTTCCATCCCTATGATCAGTTGGTAATGAGTCACCCCGGCCTGTAAATGTTTGAAGACTTCTAATTGCTCCAGCAAGTTTTGATGAGCTAGTTGTGTGGGGGATAATAAGCTAGCAGAACTACCGGGTGCCGTGCCGCAACTGATGTCCTCAAAATATACTTTTTTGGGGAAGTGATTCCCTCAGACATCCTTAACGTTGTCTCTGTTTGCCAAATGTGGAATGAAAGCAGTCAAAGCACCCTGTACTAACCTAGTCGGTGCTTTGAGTCCTCAAAAACAGCTTTCAAGAGGATCTCATTGTGGTGGAGTCATTAAGTCAGTTCATTACATTATACCGACTGCTCTATAGACATCAATGGACAGCCCTTCTTTCGAGGACTCTTGATCTGAAACCTATTGACGCTGCTTGTCTCTTTGTTTCCGTTGATAGTGATATTGATTGCGTATGATAAGTAATACGATGATGTATGATACAATAAATCCAACTGACTTGTCTGATTAGCAGCTGTTGAGTAGGGGAGTTCTGCATGCTGTCTGAAAGGTCAGGTGGGGAGACTGAGTGGTTTTTGGCTTGTCCCCAGGCAGGATGTTGAATTGGAGTGTTTCCAATTCAACTCTCTATCTTCCTCCAAACTTTCCTTTCTAGGTCATAACTCGCAACCCCATGTGAGTGTCAATCCATGAAATGGCCAAGGTAAGCAGTTTTAGTTTCATTCTCCTTCATTAGATGCGGTATTCGGCTGTTTATAATGCTATCAAGCATCTTAAACATTATCACTTTGACAATAGACGTCCGTAGATTAGAATGTAGCTCTATATCACTTGGTGATTAGCCAGACAATTCGCTGGCAATAAATGAGAATCAAACTGGTGGGAAGGCCACTGGAGTGCTCTGTGGAGAGCCCTTTGCCCCACTGAGGTGCTGCCCAGTCCTCCTCCAACAGCCACGAAGAATCCAATGCCAGGGGAAGATGTTGGCTTAAGACTGTTTGTGTGTGTGGGGGTGATAAATCTGGAATTTCCCATGTTGACATTTCCTCAAAGATTTTCTCTTTCACTTTGCTTTTATTTAGTTGGAATACTCCTTTCTGTTGTGTTTCCACTTACCCTTTTTCCCTTCGTTTCTGTATCACATCCGGCCGTGATCGAGAGTCCCATAGGGCAGCGCATAATTTGCCCAGTGTCATCCGGATTTTGCAGGGATAGGCCGTCATTGTAAATAAGAATTTGTTCTAACTGACTTGGCTAGTTAAATAAAGGTTAAATAAAATTAATCTCCTCTTGACATGGGGAATGCTGGTGAGGACAGTTTAATGTGTTTTTCTTGTGTTCTTGCTGATTAGTATTGTTCTCCTCTCATACAGGAGTATTAAAGGCCTAGTGCAGTCATTTTCTATGAAAAATATTTTGATTTATTTATCAGGGAGTGCTGCAGCACCACCCTTACTTCCCGCAGCTATGTTGAAATGTTGAATATTTATAGTGTATGTGTATATAGGCACAAATATCTTAATAAATTTGCCAGAATATGTTACATCTTCATCCCATAATGTTTAAGGCAGTGCGATCTATTTAAGGCAGCTGCGTATCTTTAGACATGTAGCCAGTAGCCACCCAAACTAGCCTATCAAATTGCCAGGTAGCCTATTATTGTTCTGGCAAAGATGCCTCTGAAGTACATTTCTAAACTATATTTTATATGGATAATATTAACGTAACTCTGTTGTCAGGCTAAACTGGAGGAAATAAAAAGTTTTCAGGGCACTAATCTGGATATGCGCAACCGCCTTTACGCGCCAATGCCATTCGTCAACCTCAACAATGAAGACTCAACTTTTTGGTTCTGAAGTATAGATGACAATTTAATGACAGCTTGCGGGCAGTGGGTTCAGAACAACACAAGTTTTTTTTAAACACTTTGGGAGGTAAAATTTGACCAACACCGAAAAGGGCACTTTTGAGAGTGGAACGGCAAATGGGGCTGAAACGGACATGTGCTCTGCATAAGTAGAGCCCGGTTGAACGCCAGATTGTACCATTTGATTGCATGCCTCAATATTTCTTCATCTGTGTCCCGCCACAACCACCCGCCAAACCCTCTTTTACGCTACTGCTACTCTCTGTTCATCATATATGCATAGTCACTTTAACCATATCTACATGTACATACTACCTCAGTGTCTGTATGTAGCCTCGCTACTTTTATAGCTTCGCTACTGTTAGTTTTCACTGTCTTTTTACTGTTGTTATTATTTCTTTACTTACCTATTGTTCACCTAATACCTTTTTTGCACTATTGGTTAGAGCCTGTAAGTAAGCATTTCACTCTAAGGTCTACACCTGTTGTATTCGGCGCACATGACAAATAAACTTTGATTTTATTTTATTTGTTCAAATCAAATGTTATTGGTCACATACACATGATTAGCAAATGTTATTGCGGGTGTAGCGAAATACTTGTGCTTCTAGCTCCGACAGTGCAGTAATATCTAACAAATTACATAACCCATACCCAATACACACACATCTAAGGGTTACGCGGAGTGGAACAGGGGAACCCAAGAGCAGACTCAGACGAGGGGACTGGGATGAATTAACCAAGGTATTTATTGAAACACAGGGGGAAGATGCAGTGCAGGCCAGCGGAAGCTCGGGTGGGTTGCAGGAAACCAGGTGCGGAGGCTGAGGCTGGAGCGAGAGGGGTTGAGACAGGGTATGCAGGTCCGGGGGGAATCCAAGGGAGTAGTAGAGTGGGGAATCCAGGACAAAGTAGCAGGATGACGAGACGTGGAACTGGAGACAGGGACCAGAGTCAAGGCGGGCGGAACTGTAGCGGGGAGGAAA
This sequence comes from Salmo trutta, assembly GCF_901001165.1. Lineage (NCBI taxonomy): Eukaryota > Metazoa > Chordata > Actinopteri > Salmoniformes > Salmonidae > Salmo > Salmo trutta. Next base: position 67,650,940 of record NC_042970.1, on the reverse strand, counting down.
ACAGGATAACATGCTCTAATCGTCACAAATGGCTAGAAGCGTAGACTGACTGAGCAGAGATTACAATCTGGAAGTGGTAGAACTTAGTATTTGTAGAGGTCTTGACTCACCTATTGCTGCTCTTTTGACCCTATGATCACTCGGCTACACAGCTGATGCCCCCTGGACTGTTTCAATAACACTGAGTGGTTTTTGGCTTGTCCCCAGGCTGGATGTTGAATTGGAGTGTTCCCTGTCGTTGTTTATGGCTGGGAACTATGAGCGGTAGGGTCAATCCCTGAAATGGCAGAGCTAAGCAGTTTTAGTTTCATTCTACTTGATTAGATGAGGTGTTTGGCTTCTTAAAACTCTATCAAGCATCTAAAACGTTATCACTTCTGGTATGAGATGTTCGTAAATTAGAATGTAAGCCCTCGATCACTTGGTGATTAGCCAGACAATTCCCAGGCAATAAATGAGAATAATCCACTCCTTTCTGTTCTGTTTTCTAATAACTTACCCCTTTTCATTAATCTCCTCTTAGAATGGAGACAATGACATGGGGAATTCTGGTGAGGACAATTTAACTTCCACTTTTGAGGAGTATTTTTATTCACTCTGCTGACAAGTATTCTTCTCCTCTCATACCGGGGTAATAAAGGCCTAGTGCAGTAATTTGGTGTACATTTTGAAAAAAATCTTTCTATATAAAATATATGTATTTATTTATCAGGGAGTGCTGCAGAACCCTCAGCACCCCTACTTCCTGCGGCTATGTTGAAATGTTTAACATTTATGGAGCGTTTCTGTATATAGGCTGGTTTGTGTGTATGTTATCACATTTTCAAATGCTTGAGTCTCAAGCATATTATCCTGTTTCTTTTCCCATGTTTAGATAATGCTATGGAGGCCGAGGCCATTCCCACTCCAGAGCAGAGGGACGAGGCGCCCTAGCTGTCTGGAGGGGCCTCCTAGCCCGCCACATGGATGCCGTCAGAGGGCCTCATACTGGGTTGAGTTCCCTCTCCTTCCTTTCCTACCTCTCTCTTTCTCTAAACTCCGCCATCCTGAGTCCAGGAATTCTGTCCCGTTCTCCTCTTCCTCTGCTTGCTAAGGGCAAATAGAGCCCCTCTACAAATTGTTACTAACCCAAACACAGTAGGGAACAATCAGACAAGAGCTACAGATTTATAAAATAATAATAATAATTCTAATTATATTATTCTTTTGAACTTTGTTCTGATTTAATATCTTCAGTTTTGTTGGAAAGGAAAGGGTTAACACTGAAGAGAAAAAAAGATCCAATCAGGATTTTTCTTTGGTGGTCTCTGGGGAGATAAATATAGCTAGGTAAGTCAGCTATTGTCTAGGCCATCATAACCTAGATAGGGAAACATTTTGGAGTGAAACATTTTGGAGTGAAAGTGGAATCAACCAATCACATTTTGACTTGTAATGGGTGGGACCGTTTTTACAAAAAACTTATGGAAACGTCGGCCTTCTCGAAGGCCAACAGCTCACTGCTCAATAGCGAGCAGTAGTTTCAGGACGTTGAAATCAGGTTTATTTTAGGTTCTGAATTAAAGTTGAACATACTTATTTTCCTGTTGTTGAAAATATATAGGTATTTCCTACCTACCCTACCTGCTACCGATGTCATTCTTCTGTGAGCTGCTCCTTGCCAAAACCAGTTGAGAGCTGAGCGCTCTTACTGCCTGCAGATGATATTCTGCTGAAACTAGATCATGTATGCGGCGCGCATGTGAATATATTTCACACGCTTAGGGATTGTGTAGGCTACTCTGTGCATTATTTCTCTATTGTACTACATACTTGACAAGTCGTATACCTCCACTACACTACTTTGATACACATCAGTGGGGATTAAGAAGTGAGTATAGGCAAGGCCCACTGAAAGAAAAGTGTGCATACCTGCATATACTGTATGCCTCCACTACACCACTGGCCCTTTGTGTTTTACAAAAAGTGCACTCTCCTAACATGAGTGCACTGCACAAGAGGTTGGTGGCACCTTCATTTGGGAGGACAGGCTCAGGGTAATGGCTGGAGCGCAATCAGTGGAATGGTATCAAATACATCAAACACATGGTTTGATGCCATTCCATTAGCTCCGTTCCAGCCATTATTATGAATGGTCCTCCCCTCAGCAGTCTCTACTGGTACACTGGTATTACCATTGCTATCCTTTTAGTAGTACGAACCTGCCACACACTGAAGGTCCAATAGGGTCGCCACTGTGCAAACATGTCTATAATAGAAATTAAGACGGCAGGTATTCATGTTTCAAGAAAGGAGTGTATATATTTGGCCTGCCCCCACTGAGTTGTTTTACTCAGTTGATCTCGGGAAGAAATTACAAGTCCTCACTGTCCGAGACAAAACCAAGTACAAATGTATCTGACAAGGAGACAAGACCGAGACACTCAGTGTGGTCTTGAGACCGGACTCGAGACCGAGACTACAACACTGGAGAACGGGCATACTATTGTAATGTAATGGAGAATCAGATTTTTAAAAAAGAATTGTATCTGTACTTTTTACATGTCAATGTTATAACTTTAACGCCAGAAATGAGTGCTGGGTGTTTTTTAAAAGGGAAAGTTTTTCAGCAACAGGTTAAAGTATGCCTGTTTGTGTGTGGTACTCCATCTGATAGAATGACAAGTGACCTTATGACAGCTCTGCCTACTTCTCGTTTTATGTCATTTTTTTTAATTCTCGATGTTGGAGCCAACAATTTGGTACGTGAAGCAAAGTATCCAGAGTTCTTGTTCAAACTTCTGTTGCGGTCTCTCTTACAGGTCTGATGCCTATTCTACTGTCTGCCTTGTACAGGAAAACCTGTGGTTCAATCAATGTACAAGTATGTATTTACAGCCACAGGTCAATTTTGTTGAAATATAATTTGAATGAAATTTCACACACGGCTTTAGTGAATTCACATTTTCAAGTGCTGTTCTGTAGATGCTGAAGGGTCAAGCTAAACTACATAACATGTTACGTGTTCATCCAAATTCATGCAGGTTTATCACTGTAAAAGTCTCAATTAATGTTAACACAAATAAAATTAACATTAAAGTCACTTTTGACCATACGCGGCTATGTCTTTATTTCTGATGGGAATAGGGCGGTTGGCTGTGTAGTCACTCAATTATCTAAATACATTTAGATGTAGATTGAGTTTGACTATTTAATAATACTACTGTACATATTAACTGTAAAATGCCCTGGCTGTGGCCAAATGAAAGACGTGACATTTCCTTGTAACGTTCCTTTCCATTTGCTGTCAGGTTGTGCGTCAAAGTTCTGAATACCACCCATTGATCTGTGAGTGCCATCCTCCTCTTCCTCCCTCCCCGAGTCCTTTGTTTTGATACCCACTTTTTTAATATTTGTAAGAGTTCTTTGACAGAAGCACTTTATGTACATGATCCAAGCCTCTGGCATCTGTAGTGCTGTAGTTGTCCCTCACTCAATCTCGGTGCCAATGGCAAAAGCCCCGATACAGGACTTACAGATGAATGGGTGGTATTCATTTGACACAGCCTGACAGTAATTGGAAAGGAATGTTACAACCAAATGTCATGGCTTTCACTTATGAAGTTGTTGCTTTTGCACCGAGTTCATTGTTTGGCAAAAACAATGATTCCAATTTTCTTAGACTTCTTCTCCGCTTGTGCTGTGCAGTTTATGACCGTTGCAATAAATAAAACAAAGTCCACCTTTTTAACATGTAGCATTTCCCTATCCCTTTCACTATTCCAGTCAGATGCATTTTTGAGTCTTAAAACACACTTCTTCTGCTCCGCAGACACACAAAAGATCTAAATAAGACCACTTCTTGTGACTCTCACCGCCTCCACACTTTCCTCCAAAACAATCCCGATTTTCCTCGTGACGTCAAACGTATTTCCCAAGTAGCATTGACCCAAAACTCTCACTCCGACTCCTCGTTTTCAAACACAGGGTTCTTGGGCCATGATGGGGGCGACGGCATCAGTGCCTTATCCAGAGGAACCTCAGGGTCAACTGTGACAATACCTGAAAAAAGGCCACAGATAGGAGTGCCATGGCCAAAAGTGACAACAACCAATGAAAACACGCAATAGGGTCATTTTAAATGTTGAAATCTTACCTTGTTTCTTCAGCATTTGATAAGCTTCACTGATCTTAGCCTCATCGGGTAAAGAGCGCGTCCAGCTCAAGAGCATATCTACCACTCTCTTCTTCACCACCTCCGACACTCTGTCACCTAGATACTGGAACAGGGTTCAGCTGGATGGATTCCATTTTAACAAAGCAACACATTACATACAGAACTATGGGATTAAGGACCAATACAAAACAGTTGAAATTATCTACTTACTTTAGGTGACACCCCTTTGATGAGTTCATTTAGAATGTCTGGAGTCATTATGTCAGTTCATTACATGACACTGGCTTCTCTATGGACATCAGTGGTCAGGTGCTCTTTGTCTGTCTGAAACCTATTGATGTCCACCCCAGGCAGGATGTTGAATTGGAGTTTTCACTGTCGTTGCTTATGGCTGTGGACTCTGACTCGTCCTCCAAACTTTCGTTCCCCTTGTGATTTAGCAATTAAAAACAATCCATGAAATGGCAGAGCTAAGCCGTTTTTGTTTCATTCTACTTGATTAGATGAGGTGTTTGGCTGCTTAACTCTATCAAGCATCTAAAACGTTATCACTTCTGGCATGAGATGTTCGTAAATTAGAATGTAAGCCCTCAATCACTTGGTGACTAGCCAGACAATTCCCACGGAATAAATGAGAATCAAACAATGTTAATGTGCTGCCCAGTTCTCCTCCAACAGCCATAAAGACACCAACGTCGGGGTGAGATGATGGCTTAACACTGTGTTAGTGTTTGTGTGTGGGGGAGTGATAAATCTGAAATTTCCCATGTCAAAGTAAACAATAGGCATTCCTTGTTAAGGATTTTCACTTTCACTTATTTGGCCTACTCCTTTCTGTTGTGTTTTCTAATCACTTACCCTTTTTCCCTTCATCTCCTCTTAGAATGGAGACAATGCCATGGGGAATGCTGGTGAGGACAATTTAGCTTCCACTTCTGAGGAGTAATTTTCTCCTCTCATATAGGACTAACAAAGGACTAGTGCAGTAATTTGGTGGGGGGTTAAAGTATTTATAAAAATAAAAGAAATACACTTTTTATTTATCGGAGTGCTGCAGCACCACCCTTACTTCCCGCGGCTATGTTCAAATGTTGAATATTTATAGTGGATGTGTATAAAGGGAAATGAAAAGGGGGATACCTAGTCAGTTGTACAACTGAATGCCTTCAACTGAAATGTGTCTTCCGCATTTAACCCAACCCCTCTGAATCAGAGAGGGGTTGACGCAACTGATGTCCTCAAAATATACTTTTTTGGGGAAGTGATTCCCTCAGACATCCACTATGCTGTGTTTTTTTTCATTTGGGGTGCTTGTGTCTTTGCATTGTCTCTCTGTGTGACAAACGTGGAACGAAAGCGGTCAAAAATCCCTGTACTAACCCAGTCTGTGCTTTGAGTCCTCAAAAACATAAAGCTTTCAAGAGGATCTCATTGTGGTGGTCTGGAGTCATTAATAATGAGTGAGAAATTCACCGACGTACAAATATCCTACCCACAAGACATGCTAACCTCACCATTACAATAACAGTGGAGGATAGCATTCTTGGGGGGCATATGATGTTTGTGTCTAACTTTCTCACTCATCATTATTCACAATTCATTCAGGACTATCCATAATCATGGTAGCATCCACATTAATGTAGAATTGTTTAGAAACATATTCTAAAATGACAATACATAATTTACCATTAATTTCCATTGGGAACAAAAATAATCTGAAACACAACCAAAACAAACAGAAAATGCATCCAACAAGTTTGTAGAGTCACAAGCATGATGTTGTCATGCCCTGACCTGAGAGAGAGGGTTTGTTTCTCTATGTGGTTAGGTCAGGGTGTGGGGTGGGCATTCTATGATGTCTATTTCTTTGTTTTGAGCCGAGTATGGTTCCTAACCAGAGGCAGCTGTCTATTGTTGTCTCTGATTAGGAATCATACTTAGGCAGCATTTCCCCACCTGTAGTTGTGGGATCTTTATTTTGTACTGCTTGTTAAGCCTACAAGACGTTACGGTCGTAGTCATGGTTTATTCCTTTTTGTTTGTAGTGTTCTGAGGTAATAAAATACGCTGAACACTCACCACGCTGCGCTTTGGTCCACTCCTTTTGACGATCGTGACAGATGTAATCATTGCCTGTGTCACGTCCTGACCAGTAGAAGGGGTTATTTGTTATTGTAGTTTGGTCAGGACGTGGCAGGGGGTGTTTGTTTTATGTGGTTCGGGGTGGTTGTGTGATTAGTAGGGTGATTGATTTAGTATTCCGGGTTTTGGGCACTGTTCTATGTATATGTATTTCTATGTTTAGTTAATTGGGGGTTGAACCCTCAATTGGAGGCAGGTGTTTTCTCGTTGCCTCTGATTGAGGGTTCTATAAATTAGGTATGTGTTTGTTTTAGTATTTGTGGGAGATTGTGCTGTGTATAGCTTTGTGCCTTACCGGCCTGTTATTAGTCGTTGTGTTTTTTTTTTGGTGTACGTGTTGTTTTGGTTCACCTTCTTGTCCATTTAAATAAAAGAAGATGAGTGCACATTTCCCTGCTGCGTCTTGGTCCACTTTACCCTACGACAACCGTGACAGCCTGCTAGGAATATGGGACCAAATATTACTTTCAGAGCTGGAATAAATGCTGCAGTGATTAAGAATGGCCACACAATTCCAGTCAAAATAGAAGATTGTAAGAAATACTGTAGCCTAACATTACTAAACTCAGCAAAAATAGAAACGTCCTCTCAATGTCAACTGCGTTTATTTTCAGCAAACTTAACATGTGTAAATATTTGTATGAACAAAACAAGATTCAACAACTGAGACATAAACTGAACAAGTTCCACAGTAATGTCACTAACAGAAATTTAATAATGTGTCCCTGAACAAGGGGGGGGGGTCAAAATCAAAACTAACAGTAAGTATCTGGTGTGGCCACCAGCTGCATTAAGTACTGCAGTGTATCTCATGGACTGCACCAGATTTGCCAGTTCTTGCTGTGAGATGTTACCCCACTCTTCCACCAAGGCACCTGCAAGTTCCCAGACATTTCTGGGGGGAATGGCGCCAGTCCTCACCCTCCGATCCAACAGATCCCAGATGTGCTCAATGGGATTGAGATCCGGGCTCTTCGCTGGCCATGGCAGAACACTGACATTACTGTCTTGCAGGAAATCACGCACAGAACGAGCAGTATGGCTGGTGGCATTGTCATGCTGGAGGGTCATGTCAGGATGAGCCTGCAGGAAGGGTACCACATGAGGGAGGAAGATGTCTTCCCTGTAATGCACAGCGTTGAGATTTCCTGCAATGACAACAAGCTCAGTCCGATGATGCTGTGACACCGCCCCAGACCATGACGGACCCTCCACCTTCAAATCAATCCCGCTCCAGAGTACAGGCCTCGGTGTAACGCTCATTCCTTCGACGATAAACGCGAATCCGACCATCATCCCTGGTGAGACAAAACCGCGACTCCTCAGTGAAGAGCACTTTTTGCCAGTCCTGTCTGGTCCAGCGACGGTGGGTTTGTGCCCGCAGTGATGTCTGGTGAGGACCTGCCTTATAACAGGCCTACAAGCCCTCAGTCCAGCCTCTCTTAGCCTATTGCGGACAGTCTGAGCACTGATGGAGGGATTGTGCATTTCTGATGTAACTCTGGCAGTTGTTGTTGCCATCCTGTACCTGTCCCGCAGGTGTGATGTTCGGATGTACCGATCCTGTGCAGGTGTTGTTACACGTGGTCTGCCACTGTGAGGACGATCAGCTGTCCGTCCTGTCTCCCTGTAGCACTGTCTTAGGCATCTCACAGTACGGACATTGCAATTTATTGCCCTGGTCACATCTGCAGTCCTCATGCCTTCTTGCAGCATGCCTAAGGCACGTTCACGCAGATGAGTCAGTAGAAAGGCCTCTTTAGTGTCCTAAGTTTTCATAACTGTGACCTTAATTGCCTACCGCCTGTAAGCTGTTAGTGTCTTATCGACCGTTCCACAGGTGCATGTTCATTAATTGTTTATGGTTCATTGAACAAGCATGGAAAACAGTGTTTATACCCTTTACAGTGAAGATCTGTGAAGTTATTGGGATTTTTACGAATGATCTTTGAAAGACAGGGTCCTGAAAAAGGGACGTTTCTTTTTTGCTGAGTTTATATCCAACAGAACTCCATTTGTTGACACTATCTAGCAACCCAGTGGTTTGCAAACTTTTTGACCCGGCACCCCCAAAAAGGAGTGGTACAAAACTTGCGACCCACACACACAAACATGCAAGCAAAGGTAGCATTACAGCCATAAATGTTGATTCATTTTCAAAAAGCAAGATCGGCTACAGAAATAAACTGCGTGTTACACCTGCATTTGGAGCAGCAATTCATTCATATTAGCATTCAATGTCAACTAGGGATATGTCGTGTCAACTTTCTTGAGTCCAGAGCAGGCAAAATCATACAACCTACTTGTATCGGAGGTTCTGTCTGTTCTGCACCATCACTTTGGAGGGCAGCCTGCCTGCAGAGTGCTCATTGCCAGCCTGACCAACCACCCTACCTCGTTTTTGCATTAATTAACCATCTGACTTATGTAACAATACCAAACATAACATATCATACTCATTTGAGTGTCCCAGATTTACACTTCATTTACTATGATATGTTATGTTTTGTATGATACGTTACAAATTACAATTCGTATTATATGTTACGAGTTTGCTAAATGTTAAATATGTTGCGAATTTGCAAAATGTGTGATATGTTATACATTCTAGCTAGGTTGTCAGGTGGATAGTTAAGGTTAAGGTTAGGGTTAGCTAAAAGGGTTAAGGTTAGGGTTAGGGGAAGGGTTAGCTAACATGTGAAATAATATTTGGAAGATAAATACACAACGCAGAGATTGAGAGGACGAGAGGATGAGAGAACGAGAGTACTAAACTAAATATAGTACTAATGGTAAATAGGGAATTGTAAATAGGTGTTGGGTCTCAGTATAACAGCTGTTTAGAATCTGTGGAGTGTCACCCTTGAACTCAGAGCTATGTGTGCTACGTGTACTATGTTATGTACATTGCGTCAAGGGCAGGACACTGGTTATTTGGCCTTTGGCCCAGTCGTACTGCAAGGACTTCTGATTGGTCAACCCCAGGCTAGGGTGGGGGGTAAAAATGGCATCGTATTCCTTTGTTCAGTGGGGGAAAAGCTGAGGACAGGAAGACTGAAAATTTGACACCCAGCATAACATCTTGATTCATTCTCTCTGAATAAATCTATTTTTCTCCCCCTGATTTGCTTTGGAGTTTGTGTTATTGAAGAATAAGATAAATTACTAACACCGGTGCCGTGACCCGGATGAATTGGTCTGAACAACAACAACTTATCAACTGTGTGTTTATCCAGAGAAAGAGAGAAGGCTGTGTGCAACCCACCTTGGGAGTCAGCTCTTAATCTCCTGATTGATGAGAGAATAAAAATAATATATATATATATATATATATATATATATATATATATATATATATATATATTTAACCTTAATTTTACAACTACGACCAAGCCAAGATAAAGCAAAGCAGTGCGACACAAACAACAACACAGAGTTACACATGGAATAAACAAACGTACAGTCAATAACTCAATAGAAAAAAATCTATATACAGTGTGTGCAAATGTAGTAAGATTAGGGAGGTAAGGCAATAAATAGGCCATAGTGGCAAAAATAATTACAATTTAGCATTAACACTGGAGTGACATATGTGCAGAAGATGAATGTGCAAGTAGAGATACTGGGGTGCAAAGGAGCAAAAAATAAATAACAATATGGGGATGAGGTAGTTGGGTGGGCTATTTACAGAATGGGCTGTGTACAGGTGCAATGATCGGTAAACTGCTCTGAGAGCTGATGCTTAGTTAGTGAGGGAGATATAAGACTCCAGCTTCAGTGATTTTTGCAGTTCGTTCCAGTCATTGGCAGCAGAGAACTGGAAGGAAAGGAGCCTAAAGGAGGAGTTGGTTTTGGGGATGACCAGTGGAATATATCTGCTGGAGCGCGTGCTACGGGTGGGTGCTGCTATGGTGACCAGTGAGCTGAGATAAGGCGGGACTTTACCTAGCAAAGACTTATAGATAACCTGGAGCCAGTGTGTTTGGTGACGAATATGAAGCGAGGGCCAACCAACGAGAGCATACAGGTCGCAGTGGTGGGTAGTATATGGGGCTTTGGTGACAAAACGGATTGCACTATGATAGACTACATCCAATTTGCTGAGTAGAGTGTTGGAGGCTATTTTGTAAATGAAGTCAAGGATCGGTAGGATAGTCAGTTTTATGAGGCTATGTTTGGCAGCATGAGTGAAGGATGCTTTGCTGCGAAATAGGAAGCCGATTCTAGATTTAATTTTGGATTGGAGATGCTTAATGTGAGTCTGGAAGGAGAGTTTACAGTCTAACCAGACACCTAGGTATTTGTAGTTGTCTACATATTCTAAGTCAGAACCGTCCAGAGTAATGATGCTAGACGGGCGGGCGGGTGCGGGCAGCGATCGGTTAAAGAGCATGCATTTAGTTTTACTAGCATTTAAGAGCAGTTGGAGGCCATGGAAGGAGTGTTGTATGGCATTGAAGCTCATCTGGAGGTTTGTTAACACAGTGTCCAAAGAAGGGCCAGAGGTATACAGAATGGTGTCATCTGCGTAGAGGTGGATCAGAGAATCACCAGCAGCAAGAGCGGCATCATTGATGTATACAGAGAAAAGAGTTTGCCCGAGAATTGAACCCTGTGGCACCCCCATAGAGACTGCCAGTGGTCCGGACAACAGGCCCTCCGATTTGACACACTGAACTCTATCTGAGAGGTAGTTGGTGAAACAGGCAAGGCAGTCATTTGAGAAACCAAGGCTGTTGAGTCTGCCGATAAGAATGCGGTGATTGACAGAGTCGAAAGCCTTGGCCAGGTCGATGAATACGGCTGCACAGTATTGTCTTTTATCGATGGTGGATATGATATCGTTTAAGACCTTGAGCATGGCTGAGGTGCACCCATGACCAGATCGGAAACCAGATTGTATAGAGGAGAAGGTATGGTGGGATTCGAAATGGTCAATGATCTGTTTGTCAACTTGGCTTTCGAAGACTTTAGAAAGACAGGGCAGGATAGATATAGGTCTGTAATAGTTTGGGTCTAGAGCATCTCCCCCTTTGAAGAGGGGGATGACTGCGGCAGCTTTCCAATCTTTAGGGATCTCAGACGATTCGAAAGAGAGGTTGAACAGCATGGTAATAGGGGTTGCAACAATTGCGGCGGATAATTTTAGAAAGAGAGGGTCCAGATTGTCTAGCCCAGCTCATTTGTAGGGGTCCAGATTTTGCAGCTCTTTCAGAACATCAGCTATCTGGATTTGGGTGAAGAAGAAATGGGGGAGGCTTGCGCAGGTTGCTGTGGGGGGTGCAGAGCTGTTCACCGGGGTAGGGGTAGCCAGGTGGAAAGCATGGCCAGCCATAGAAAAATGCTTATTGAAATTATCGATTATTGTAGATTTATCGGTGGTGACAGTGTTTCCTAGCCTCAGTGCAGTGGGCAGCTGGGAGGAGGTGCTCTTATTCTCCATGGACTTTACAGTGTCCCAGAACGTTTTGGAGTTTGTGCTACAGGATGCAAATTTCTGTTTGAAAATGCTAGCCTTTGCTTTAACTGCCTGTGCATATTGTTCCCTAACTTCCCTAAATAGATGCATATCGCGGGGGCTATTCAATGCTAATGCAGTACACCACAGGATGTTTTTGTGCTGGTCAAGGGCAGTCAAGTCTGGAGTGAACCAAGGGCTATATCTGTTCTTAGTTTGAAAAAGATTTGAATGGGGCATGCTTATTTAAGATGGTGAGGAAAGCACTTTTAAAGAATAACCAGGCATCCTCTACTGACAGAATGAGGTCTATATCCTTCCAGGATACCCGGGCCAGGTCAATTAGAAAGGCCTGCTCGCTGAAGTGTTTTAGGGAGCGTTTGACAGTGAGGGGTGGTCATTTGACCGCAGACCCATTACGGACGCAGGCAATGAGGCAGTGATCTCTGAGATCCTGGTTGAAGACAGCAGAGGTGAGTTTAGAGGGCAGGTTGGTCAGTATGATATCTGTGAAGGTGCCCGTGTTTACGGATTTAGGGTTGTACCTGGTATGTTCCTTGATGATTTGTGAGAGATTGAGGACATCTAGCTTAGATTGTAGGACGGCCGGGTGTTAAGCATATCCCAGTTTATGTCACCTAACAGTACGAACTCTGAAGATAAATGAGGGGCAATTACTTCACATATGGTGTCCAGGGCACAGCTGGGGGCTGAGGGGGTCTATAACAAGCGACAAAAGTGAGAGACTTATTTCTGGAATGGTGGATTTTTAAAAGTATAAGCTCGAACTGTTTGGGCACAGACCTGGATAGCATGACAGAACTCTGCAGGCTATCTCTGCAGTAGATTGCAACTCCACCCCCATTGGCAGTTCTATCTTGGCAGTAAATGTTGTAGTTGGGGATGAACATTTCTACATTTTTGGTGGCCTTCCTAAGCCAGGATTCAGACACGGCTAGGACATCAGGGTTGGCGGAGTGTGCTAAAGCAGTGAGTAAAACAATCTTAGGGAGGAGGCTTCTGATGTTAACATGCATGAATCCAATGCTTTTACAGTTACAGAAGTCAACAAATGATAGCGCCTGGGGAATAGGAGTGGAACTGGGAGCTACATGGCCTGGGTTAACCTCTACGTCACCAGAGGAACAGAGGAGGAATAGGACAAGAGTTCGGCTAAAGGCTATAATAACTGGTCGTCTAGTGCATTGGGAACAGACAATAAAGGGAGCAGATTTCTGGGCGTGGTAGAATAGATTCAGGGCATAATGTACAGACAATGGTATGGTAGGATGTGAGTACAGTGGAGGTAAACCTAGGCGTTGAGTGACGATGAGAGAGGTTTCGTCTCTGGAGGCACCAGTTAAGCCAGGTGAGGTTTCCTCATATGTGTGGGGTGGGACAAAAGAGTTGTCTAAGGCATGTTGAGCGGGACTGAGGTCTCTACAGTGAAATAAAACAATAATAACTAGCCAAGACAGCAGTAGACAAGACATATTGACATTAGAGAGAGGCATAAAGCAATCACAGGTGTTGATCAGGAGAGCTAAGACAACAACGGGTAATGGCGATGAATGGGCAGAGCGGGTCAGTTAGGATTATACAGGACCTGAGTTTGAGGCTGGGGCTGACAGGTAAACAAAATGAGGTATGTTATTGAAACAGTCCAGGGGGCTTCAGCTGTGTGATCATAGGGTCAAAAGGGCTTCAGCTGTGTGATCATAGGGTCAAAAGAGCAGCAATAGGTGAGTCAGGGTGCCGTTCGGTAGTCACTACTATGCTAGGCGAGCAGGGGACACAGCGTTCAGAAAAGCTAGCGGGCCGGGGCTAGTAGATGGTTCTTCAGTGACATCGTAACAGAATAGCCTGTTGAGACCACATCGGGCTATCACGTCAGCAGTCCAGTCGTGATGGATCGGCGGGGCTCCATGTCCACAATTAAGGGTCCAGGCCAATTGGCAAAGGAGATATTGTAGCCCTAGAAATTAGCTGGTATATGGGCCTAGCTCGAGGCTAGCTCAAGGCTAGCTGGTGCTTGCTTCGGGACAGAGGCGTTAGCTAACAGTAGCCACTCGTTTGCAGCTCGCTAGCTGCCATGATCCGGTGTAATGATCCAGAGCAGCAGGTATCCGGTGATGTGGTAGAGAAAGAAGCAGTCCGATATGCTCTGGGTTGATGTCGCGCTGTGCAGATTGGCAGGTATTGTCCGAGCTAAGGCTGGCTGGTGATCGAGAAAAGGTGAAGACCGCTAACCGTGGCTAACAAAGACTAGCAGCTAGTTAGCTGGCTAGCTCCTGATGGAAGTTCCAATTATAAGGAATAAAAATAGCAGATCCATACCACATTGGATGAGGCGGGTTGCAGGATTGCTGGGTGAGTCTAGAACAATATCATTTTAAAAGATCCAAAACAGGTTATAATAGTGTATGCAATGAGTGATATGTATCTGTGATGTATACGTGTTCAAGTACTTTGTTTTATTACAGAGTTTAGTCCTTTGTTACTCTATGAAAAGGTTGGAGTCCTTACTCTATTAACAGGTTTGAGGCTTCTGTTTTTGTGAAACCTTCTTGTTGTATAGAAGTGAGTAGCTGGTTGAGAAGCATTTTTTGGGGGGGTGAAACCTTCTTGTTGCATAAAAGTGAATTGCTAGTTGAGTAGCAATTTTTACACGTGTGGTTAATGTAAGCCTTGTGAGCATTCAACAAGCTTTGAGTGAGCATAAGTTATGGGTAGCCAGGCCCTACAGAAACAATGTGTGTTCTAGAAGAGGTTTTGAATACTCAAAGGGGGTTATGGCAACGAGAATGTCGGAAAAGAAAACATGATTTAATGAGAAGTGGCCAGGAGAAGAAAGGTCCGTTTGAGGGAAAATGGAAAAAAGGACTACAACCCCAATGACACATAGCTGATGCAGAAATGTAAGAAGCTCTCTCCGGCTCAGCAGAAGAGTTTGCTGGATGCTGTGGAGGTAAACTAACAGACCCCCTCTTACGTCCCATCTCAGCTGGTGTACATATGAAATCGGATGGAATGTGTGTGAACATGATGGTTAACAACTTTGCAGTAGATTTTTTAGTAGATACGGGTGCTGAAGTCACAGTATTGCCCATATCTTATGCAAAGCATATCTGTCCTCAGTACACGGGCAAGAAGTTGAGAGCAACAGGAGTGGGGGTGGGAGACAGACAGACATGAAACAAACCAAACCATTATCAATTTCTATTGGTCCAATGAAGATTGATGCAGGGGTGTGGATAGGCTCATTTGAACAACCTATTTTAGGCCTTGATGTGATTATGCTAATTGACACTCCATTGAACATTTCTGAAGGAAAGGTGACGTGGCAAATAAAGCAACTGCAAGGCTCTACAGTTCAAAACCATCCTGTTTGGACTACGAAGAAAAATGAGTGTGGAACTTTGGATATGGAACCAGCGTGCTTGACAAGTGTTGCCCCACCTTGCACAAACAATATCCCATTAGCAAGGAAGCTATGGCCGCTACTAAAGTAGCGTACCATGCAGAGATGCCAGAGACCAGACATTTCCCTCTGAGCAGTCTGGGAGAAGTCGATGACCTGAGTCGTTTTAAGATTAGTCTTAGTACATCCTCTGCAGCTTTAGTGCGCTCTCTGCGACCTCTTCTACGGTCGGATGCCAGATTGATGGCATGCCTCAGTATTTCTTAATCTGTTGCAGTCTGGGAGATGTGACACTTCTGTGCAGCACCTAATTCCGGTCTTAGAACATCCTCTGCAGCTTTAGTGCGCTCTCTGCGACCCCTTCTACGGTCGGATGCCAGATTGATGGCATGCCTCACTATTTCTTAATCTGTTGCAGTCTGGGAGATGTGACACTTCCGTGCAGCACCTAAACAAAAAAAGACACTCAACTTGTTATATAAAACTAAGGAAATGTTTAAAGATGTTTGTGTTGCTAGCACTATGTTAGTGAGTGTGATATTCATTTGTACATGTGTTCTAATAGTTGAGTTATACGTAGCCTCAGAAGATTAGGCTTCACGCATACTATTTGAAAGTCTGGAGAAGTTCTTCTCAGAAAAACGATAAAAAGTCGTAGAGTACGGCAGAGTCTAATTGGAAAGCAGTGACGCGTTGTATTTCGCATGGGTAGAGTTCCAAAGATACTCAGAGCCAATCAAATGCCAGAGCTGTATGCCAGCGCTTCAATTAAACCTCCATATGTCCAATACTGAAGTTCCCCAGACTTCAAATAGTCGTGTGAACGTGATGGGATTTGGATGGATTGCCACGGGAGACAACATTATACGTCACACATTTATACTAAACATGAGCAGCCTGCTTGGTTCAAAACTGTAGCTGAAGTGACTTTAAACTTTCCCCTTTACCTATGCAGGATTTCAGGATTGCACAATGGAGTTTGGGTCCATTCTGCTACAAAGCTTAGGAAA
Organism: Salmo trutta; assembly: GCF_901001165.1. Lineage (NCBI taxonomy): Eukaryota > Metazoa > Chordata > Actinopteri > Salmoniformes > Salmonidae > Salmo > Salmo trutta. The sequence continues at coordinate 67,634,753 of NC_042970.1, read as the reverse complement.
AAAATCACCCCACCCACCATTGCATATGCATATAATGAGACTCATTAGTAATTTACTTACATATAAGTATAGTCTTTGTCACCATTTGGCAGAATGTTTTCTCACGTTCACACTTTTCTGTCACACCCTGATCTGTTTCCCCTGTCATTGTGCTTGTCTCCACCCCTTCCAGGGGTTGCCCATCTTCCCATTATCCCCTGTGTATTTATATCTGTGTTCTCTGTTTGTCTGTTGCCAGTTCATCTTGTCTTGTCAGGTCTTACCAGCATTCTTTCCCGCCTTCCTGTTTCTCTAGTTCTGTTTCCTAGTTTTTCCCAGTTCTGACCATTCTGCCTGCCCTGACCCCCAGCCTGCCTGCCGTCCTGTACCCACCTCACTCTGACTTGATTACGAACCTCTGCCTGCCCTAACCCCGAGCCTGCCTGCTGTCCTGTACCTGCCTGACTCTGATCGATCTGATCACGAACCTCTGCCTGCCCTCGACCTGCCCTTTGCCTGCCCCGTGTTTCTAATAAATAATCTGAGAACTGTACTCTCCGCCTCCCATGTCTGCATCTGGGTCATATCTTGAGTCGTGATACTTTCCAGTTGATCTTCCTTACAACACTGTCAGAAAACATGTGTGCAAGAATGTTCCATGTCAAAGGGTTTGTGTCTTGTCCCCCAATGAATGCAAGAGCAGAAATCTGGGTGAAAAAAAACATACTTTTATTCGGGTGAGGACAAAGAAACAACGAATACAAAGACTTATGTTCTCTCTCTCACCACTCCCATATAAAAATTTAATGGCATTCCATATGATGCAATATGACATGACAAATTATTAACAATTTACCAGTATAATCAGCCTTTAGAAGTAAAGTGGCACTGCGGAAACAAATAGGGGCTGAAAATACAACAAGCCAGGCCCAGGTGTGGAAGAGGGGAGACACAGGTGCAGCCCAAATTCGTAGGACCTCCAGAGACAGAGGTGAACTCCAGTCAGGAAGCATCCCACAGCACTGGAGATGTCTCAGCACCGGTGTCAGCTCAAGGCCTTTACTTTATGTTGACTTCACGTTGACTTCACCTTGCAGTGATTTCCCTCCTACAATATCTTATTTTAAATTTAAGCTTTTCTCCAAACTCCACCATCCTTTTCTCTTTTTTTAAAAGAAGAATCTCCACCCGTTTATCTGTGAGTCCAGGAATTTCGTCCCGTCCTCCTCTTCTTCTCCTACCTCCCTGAGTCCATTGTTTTGATACCCCCTCTTTTTTAATATTTGCAAGAGTTTTATGTATCTGATCCAAGCCCCTGGCATCAAATCAAATTTTATTTGTCACATGCGCTGAAAACAACAGGTCTAGACCTTACTGTGAAATGCTTACTTACAAGCCCTTAATCAACAATGCAGTTTTAATAAGAGTTAAGAAAATATTTACTAAATAAACTCTTTTCAGTCTCCTGCGGAGGAATAGGCATTGTCGTGCCCTCTTCAGGACTGTCTTGGTGTGTTTGGACCTTGATAGTTTGTTGGTGATGTGGACACCAATGAACTTGAAGCTCTCGACCCGCTCCACTACAGCCCCGTCGATGTGAATGGGGGCGCGTTCGGCCCTCCTTTTTCTATAGTCCATGATCAGCTCCTTTGCCTTGCTCACGTTGAGGGAGAGGTTGTTGTCCTGGCACAACACTGCCAGGTCTCTGACCACTTCCCTATAGGCTGTCTCATCATTGTCAGTGATCAGGCCTACCACTGTTGTTTCGTCAGCAAACTTAATGATGGTGTTGGAGTTGTGCTTGGCCACAGGCGGGGACTAAGCATGCACCCCTGAGGAGCCCCCGTGTAGAAGATCAGCGTGGTAGATGTGTTGTTGCCTACCCTTACCACCTGGGGGCGGCCCGTCAGGAAGTGCAATTGAGATTGCGTCATCTGTGGATCTGTAGGGGCAGTATGCGAATTGGAGTGGGTCTAGGGTTTCTGGGATGATGGTATTGATGTGAGCCATGACCAGCTTTTCAAAGCACTTCATGGCTACGGATGTGAGTGCTACGGGGCGGTAATTTAGGCAGGTTACCTTGGCATTCTTAGGCACAAGGACTACGGTGGTCTGCTTGAAACATGTAGGTATTACAGACTCGGTTAGGGAGAGGTTGAAAATGTCAGTGAAGACACTTGCCCGTTGGTACACGCATGCTCTAAGTACACGTCCTGGTAATCCATCTGGCCCTACAGCCTTGTAAATGTTGACCTGTTTAAAGTCTTACTCACATCGGCTACAGAAAGGGTGATCACACAGTTGTCTGGAACAGCTGGTTCGCTCATGCTTTTGCTTGCCTCAAAGCGAGCATAAAATGCATTTAGCCTGTCTGGTAGGCTTGCGTCACTGGGCAGCTCGCGTCTGGGTTTCCCTTTGTAGTCCGTAACAGTTTGCAAGCCCTGCCACATCCGACGAGCATCAGAGCCGGTGTAGTAGGATTTAATCTTAGTCTTGTATTAACGCTTTGCCTGTTTGATGGTTCGTCTAAGGCAGTCCTGGGCAATTCCAGTCCTCGGAGGCCTGATTGGTGTTACACTTTCCCCCCATCCCTAGCAAACACAGCTGATTTAAACGAATTGCATTTTTAACTGAAGATTATGATTAGTTGATTATTGGAGTCAGGTGTGTTAGCTGGGGCTGGGGCAAGTGTGACACCAATCAGGCCCCTGAGGACTGGAGTTGCCCAGGCCTGGTCTAAGGGAATAGCAGGATTTCTTAGAAGCGTCCAGATTAGTGTCCCACTCCTTGAAAGCAGCAGTTCTATCCTGTAGCTCGGTGTAGATGTTGCCTGTAATCCATGTCTTTTGGTTGGGATATGTAAGTACGGTTACTGTGACTGAGGTGGTATACTCCTCAATGCCATCGGATGAATCCCAGAACATAGTCTGTGCTAGCAAAACAGTCTTGTAGTGCTATAGTCACAGCCCTGCTGGCCAAAGGGCATGACATGTAAGTTGTCCCTCACTCCATCCGGTGCCAATGGCAAAAGCTCTGATCCGTGAAAAAAGAAAACAAATTTGATACATATGAAATTGTTGCTTTTGTGCCAGGTTCATTGTTTGGCAAAAACTGAATGCACGCCTGGTTTGTTCCGAGTCTGACTCAGCCAAAATATTTTTGGTGGAGCCTTTGTACACTGGATAAAAATACACTGCTCAAAAAAATAAAGAGAACACTTAAACAACACAATCTAACTCCAAGTCAATCACACTTCTGTGAAATCAAAATGTCCACTTAGGAAGCAACACTGATTGACAATAAATTTCACATGCTGTTGTGCAAATGGAATAGACAACAGGTGGAAATTATAGGCAATTAGCAAGACACCCCCAATAAAGGAGTGGTTCTGCAGGTGGTGACCACAGACCACTTCTCAGTTCCTATGCTTCCTGGCTGATGTTTTGGTCACTTTTGAATGCTGGCGGTGCTTTCACTCTAGTGGTAGCATGAGACGGAGTCTACAACCCACACAAGTGGCTCAGGTAGTGCAGCTCATCCAGGATGGCACATCAATGCGAGCTGTGGCAAGAAGGTTTGCTGTGTCTGTCAGCGTAGTGTCCAGAGCATGGAGGCGCTACCAGGAGACAGGCCAGTACATCAAGAGACGTGGAGGAGGCCGTAGGAGGGCAACAACCCAGCAGCAGGACCGCTACCTCCGCCTTTGTGCAAGGAGGAGCAGGAGGAGCACTGCCAGAGCACTGCAAAATGACCTCCAGCAGGCCACAAATGTGCATGTGTCTGCTCAAACGGTCAGAAACAGACTCCATGAGGGTGGTATGAGGGCCCGACGTCCACAGGTGGGGGTTGTGCTTACAGCCCAACACCGTGCAGGACGTTTGGCATTTGCCAGAGAACACCAAGATTGGCAAATTCGCCACTGGCGCCCTGTGCTCTTCACAGATGAAAGCAGGTTCACACTGAGCACATGTGACAGACGTGACAGAGTCTGGAGACGCCGTGGAGAACGTTCTGCTGCCTGCAATATCCTCCAGCATGACCGGTTTGGCAGTGGGTCAGTCATGGTGTGGGGTGGCATTTCTTTGGGGGGCCGCACAGCCCTCCATGTGCTCGCCAGAGGTAGCCTGACTGCCATTAGGTACCGAGATGAGATCCTCAGACCCCTTGTGAGACCATATGCTGGTGCGGTTGGCCCTGGGTTCCTCCTAATGCAAGACAATGCTAGACCTCATGTGGCTGGAGTGTGTCAGCAGTTCCTGCAAGAGGAAGGCATTGATGCTATGGACTGGCCCGCCCGTTCCCCAGACCTGAATCCAATTGAGCACATCTGGGACATCATGTCTCGCTCCATCCACCAACGCCACGTTGCACCACAGACTGTCCAGGAGTTGGCGGATGCTTTAGTCCAGGTCTGGGAGGAGATCCCTCAGGAGACCATCCGCCACCTCATCAGGAGCATGCCCAGACGTTGTAGGGAGGTCACACAGGCACATGGAGGCCACACACACTACTGAGCCTCATTTTGACTTGTTTTAAGGACATTACATCAAAGTTGGATCAGCCTGTAGTGTGGTTTTCCACTTTAATTTTGAGTGTGACTCCAAATCCAGACATCCATGGGTTGATAAATTGGATTTCCATTGATTATTTTTGTGTGATTTTGTTGTCAGCACATTCAACTATGTAAAGAGAAAAGTATTTAATAAGATTATTTATTTCATTCAGATCTAGGATGTGTTGTTTAAGTGTTCCCTTCCTTTTTTTGAGCAGTATATAAACGCAACATGTAAAGTGTTGGTCCCGTGTTTCATGAGATGAGGAGTATTTCTGTGTAACGACTCTCATTGGTGGTAGGAAGAGTAGACGAAAGTGCAGCGTGGAAAGTGTTCATTATTCCTTTATTCACAAAACACATAAACAAAATACCACAAGGCGAAAACGAAAGCGTACAGTTCTGTCAGGCACAGACACTAAACAGAAAACAAGATCCCACAAAACCCAAAAGGAAAATTACAACTTATATATGATCCACAATCAGAGATAACGATAGACAGCTGCCTCTGATTGGGAACCAGACGCTGCCAAAAAACAAAGAAATAGAAAACATTGACTTTCCCACCCGAGTCACCCCCTGACCTAACCAAACATAGAGAATAATAAGGATCTCTAAGGTCAGGGCGTGACATTCTGTCTGTAATAAAGCTCTTTTGTAAGGAAAAACTAATTCTGATTGGCTGGGCCTGTCTCCCCAGTGGGTGGCTAGCTGCCAAGTGTGTGGGCCTCCCAGGCCCACCCATGTTTGTACACCTTCCCAGTCATGTGTAATCCATAGATTAGGGCCTAATGAATTTCCTTATATGAACTGTAACTCAGTAAAAACTTTGAAATTGTTGATTTTTTATAATTTATTTTATTTTATCCTGAACAAAAATATGAATATTTATATGGAAACTAAAATTCATACGTTTTGCCAAAATTTGGTACATTAAGTAAAGTATCCTGAGTTCTTGTTCGAACTGCTCAAAACCTGTGGTTCAATGTCTACACAAACGCGCCAATTACGTTAAAATGAATTCACATGTTGAAGTACTGTTCTGAAGATGTTGAAGGGTCATGATAGGCTACATGACCGTTACTTTTTCATCCAAATTCATGCAGGTTTGTTTATCACTGTAAAAGCCTCAATTAATATTGGCACAAATTAAAATGAACATTAATAAAGTCACTTTTGACCATACACGGCTATGTCGCTTTATTTTTTACTGGGAATAGGGCAGTTGGCTGTGTAATTATTGTCGAAAACACAATAATAATATTATGTATTAACCTTTTACTGCATTGGGCTAAATCAGGGTCACACAGAGTATTTATTGGTAGTATTAAACATATCTACTATGAAAGAAATGTATACACCTCACACACATGGTTATGGGCTTTAAAAAAGAAGAAACCTATACCATGTCAGATATAGAGTTGAAATGTATTCCATTTTTAGTTTGCATCCCAATATTACACTTTACAGTGCATTCGAAATGTATTCAGACCCCTTGACTTTTTCCACATTTTTTAACTTTACAGCATTATTCTAAAATTGATTAAATAGTTTTTTCCCCTCATCAACCTACACACCATACCCCACAATGAAAAAGCAAAAACTGTTTTTTAGAAATGTTTGAAAATGTATAAAAAATATAAAACTGACATATCACATTTACATAAGTATTTAGACCCTTTACTCAGTACTTTGTTGAAACACTTCTGGCAGTGATTACAGCCCGAGTTTTCTTGGGTATGGCAGGGTCACACAGCTTGGCACACCTGTATTTGGGGAGTTTCTCCCATTTTTCTCTGCAGATCCTTTCAAGCTCTGTCAGGTAGGATGGGGAGCGTCACTGCACAGCTATTTTCAGATCTCTCCAGAGATGCTCGATTGGTTTGAAGTCCGGGCTCTGGCTGGGACACTCAGGACATTTACAGATTTGTCCCGAAGCCACTCCTGCGTTGTCTTGGCTGTGTGCTTCGGGTCATTGTCCAGTTGGCAGGTGAACCTTCACCCCAGTCTGTGATCCTGAGCGCTCTGGAGCAGGTTTTCTTCAAGGATTTCGTCGTTCATCTTTCCCTCGATCCTGACTAGTCTCCCAGTCCCTGGCGCTGAAAAACATCCCCACAGCATGATGCTCCCACCACCATGCTTCACCATAGGGATGGTGCCAGGTTTCCTCCAGATGTGACGCTTGGCATTCAGGCCAAAGAGTTCAATCTTGTTTCATCAGACCAGAGAATCTTGTTTCTCATGGTCTGAGAGTCCTTTAGGTGCCTTTTGGCAAACCAAGCAGGCTGTCATGTGCTTTTTACTGAGGAGTGGCTTCTGTCTGGCCAGTACCATAAAGGCTGGATTGGTGAAGTACTGTAGAGATGGTTGTCCTTCTGGAAGGTTTTTCCATTTCCACAGAGGAACTCTAGAGCTCTGTCAGAGTGACCATCGGGTTCTTGCTCAGTTTGGCCGGGCGGCCAGCTGTAGGAAGAGTCTTGGTGGTTTCCAACTTCTTCCATTTAAAGAATGATGGAGGCCACTGTGTTCTTAGGAACCTTCAATGCTGCAGAAATGTTTTGGTACCCCTCCCCAGATCTGTGCCTCGACACAATCATGTCTCGGAGTCTGCGGACAATTCCTTCGACCTCGTGGCTTGGTTTTTGCTCTGACATGCACTGTCAACAGTGGAACCTTATATAGACAGGTGTGTGCCTTTCCAAATAATGTCCAATCAATTGAATTTACCACAGGTGGACTCCAATCAAGATGTAGAAACATCTCAAGGATGATCAATGGAAACAGGATGCACCTGAGCTCAATTTCAAGTCTCATAGCAAAGGGTCTAAATACGTATTTATGTTTATTCATTTATTTTATATATAAATGTGCAACATTTTCTAAAAACCTGTTACCGCGTTGACATTTTGGGGTATTGTGTATAGATTGATGAGAAAAATAAAGAATTTAACAAATCTTAGCATAAGGCTGTAAAGTAACAAAATGTGTAAAAAGGGAAGGGGTATGAATACTTTCCAAATGCACTGTAGAGTCGTGGCCAAACGTTTTAAGAATGACACAAATATTAATTTCCACAAAGTTTGCTGCTTCAGTGTCTAGATATTTTTGTCAGATGTTACTATGGAATACTGAAGTATAATTACAAGCATTTTATAAGTGTCAAAGGCTTTTATTAACAATTACATGAAGTTGACGCAAAGAGTCAATATTTGCAGTGTTGACCCTTCTTTTTCAAGACCTCTGCAATCCGCCCTGGCATGCTGTCAATTAACTTCTGGGCCACATCCTGACTGATGGCAGCCCATTCTTGCATAATCAATGCTTGGAGTTTGTCAGAATTTGTGGGTTTTTGTTTGTCCACCCGCCTCTTGAGGATTGACCACAAGTTCTCAATGGGATTAAGGTCTGGGGAGTTTCCTGGCCATGGACCCAAAATATCGATGTTTTGTTCCCCGAGCCACTTAGTTATCACTTTTGTCTTATGGCAAGGTGCTCCATCATGCTGGAAAAGGCATTGTTCGTCACCAAACTGTTCCTGGATGGTTGAGAGAAGTTGCTCTCGGAGGATGTGTTGGTACCATTCTTTATTCATGGCTGTGTTCTTAGGCAAAACTGTGAGTGAGCCCACTCCCTTGGCTGAGAAGCAACCCCACACATGAATGGTCTCAGGATGCTTTACTGTTGGCATGACACAGGACTGATGGTAGCGCTCACCTTGTCTTCTGCAGACAGGCAAACAATCGGAAAGGGGATTCATCAGAGAAAATGACTTTACCCCAGTCCTCAGCAGTCCAATCCCTGTACCTTTTGCAGAATATCAGTCTGTCCCTGATATGTTTCCTGGAGAGAAGTGGCTTCTTTGCTGCCCTTCTTTACACCAGGCCATCCTCCAAAATTCTTCGCCTCACTGTGCGTGCAGATGCATTCACACCTCCCTGCTGCCATTCCTGAGCAAGCTCTGTACTGGTGTTGTCCCGATCCCGCAGCTGAATCAACTTTAGGAGACGGTCCTGGCGCTTGCTGGACTATCTTGGGCGCCCTGAAGCCTTCTTCACAACAATTGAACCGCTCTCCTTGAAGTTCTTGATGATCCAATAAATGGTTGATTTAGGTGAAATCTTACTGGCAGCAATATTCTTGCCTGTGAAGCCCTTTTTGTGCAAAGCAATGACGACTGCGCGTGTTTCCTTGCAGGTAACCATGATTGACAGAGGAAGAACAATGATTCCAAGCACCACCCTCCTTTTGAAGCTTCCAGTCTGTTATTCGAGCTCAATCAGCATGACCGAGTGATCTCCAGCCTTGTCCTCGTCAACACTCACACCTGTGTTAACGAGAGAATCACTGACATGATGTCAGCTGGTCCTTTTGTGGCAGGGCTGAAATGCAGTGGAAATGTTTTTGAGGGATTAGGTTCATTTGCATGGCAAAGAGGGACTTTGTAATTAATTGCAATTCATCTGATCACTCTTCATAACATTCTGGAGTATATGCAAATCACCATCATACAAACTGAGGCAGCAGACTTTGTGAAAATTAATATTTGTGTCATTCTCAAAACTTTTGGCCACGACTGTATCACAGAGACTGAAATATAAAAAAGCCATTTGACATAGAAACAGCAGATTTTCATCGTTTGTAATAAATTGTTTAATTATGAATTTATGAAAAAGATGAATAATATTTCCCCCATGAGGCCACTAGAGGGCGATTTGGTTATTTGACTGCAGGAAAGGGATTTATTAACTGCAAAATACCCTGGCTGCGACTGAATATTTTCTATCTTGTGCAAGTGCTCCATTGGTGCCAAGGGAAAGGGGTGGCGTTGCATTGCAATATTTCTTTCCAGTCAGAATGTCAATCACATTTTACGCACAGTGGACAACCTTTTGAAGGGGGCTGAGGTCTTTATTGTAGCAGACACTACAATTTGTTTGTTTCAACCAATGATTGGGAAACTTTCTACCTCGATATTTGTTCAATGACTAGAAAAGTTAGTGCCTTCAGGAAGTATGCATACCCCTTTACTTGTTCCACATTTTGTTGTGTTACAGCCTGATTTCAAAATTGATTAAAGTGTGCTTTTTTTTCTCACCCATCTACACACAATACCCCATAATGACAAAGTGAATACATGTTTTTATACATTTTTGCTAATTTATTGAAAATGAAATACATAAATATCTCATTTACATAGGTATTCACACCCCTGAGTCAATACTTTGTAGAAACACATTTGGCAGCGATTACAGCTGTGAGTCTTTCTGGGTCTCCAATAGCTTTCCACACCTGGATTGTGCTTTATCTCGCAACTTTGCCCAATATTATTTGAAAAAATGTGTTGTTGGTTGTTGATCTTTGCTAGACAAAAAAATTCAGGTCTTGCCATACATTTTCAAGTAGATTTAAGTCAAAACTTCAACTCGGTCACTCAGGTCCATTCACTGTCTTTTTGGTAAGCAACTCCAGTGTAGATTTAGCCTTGTGTTTTAGATTATTGTCCTACTGAAAGGAGAATTCATCTCCCAGTGTCTGGTGGAAAGCAGAGTGAACCAGGTTTTCCTCTAGGATTTTGCCTGTGCTTAGCACCATTCCATTTATTTTTGATCTTGAAAAACTCCCCAGTCCTTAACGACTAAAAACATACCCATAACATAATAAAGCCATCCCTATGCTTGAAAAAATGGAGAGTGGTACTCAGTAATGTGTTCTATTGGATTTGCCCAAAGATAACACTTTGTATTCAAGACAAAAAAATGAATTGCTTTGCCACATTTATTGCAGTATTACTTTGGTGCCTTGTTGCAAACAGGATTCATGTTTTGGAATATTTTTTATTCTGTACAGGCTTCCTTCTTTTCACTCTGCCAATTAGGTTAATATTGTGGAGAGTAACTACAATGTTGTTAATCCATCCTCAGTTAAACAGTATTACTGCACACAGAGTGAGTCCATGCAACTTATTATGTGACTTGTTGAGCACATTTTTACTCCTGAACTTATTTAGGCTTGCCTTAACAAAGGGGTTGAATACTTATTGACTCAAGACATTTCACCTTTTCATATTTTATTAATTTGTCAACATTTCGAAAAATAATTCCAATTTGACATTATGGTGTATTGTGTGTTGGCCAGTGCCCCCCCAAAACTATTTGATACACTTTAAATTCAGGCTGTAACACAACAAAATGTGAACAAATTAAAGGGGTTTCAATACTTTCTGAAGGCACGTACAAGAATCGACACGTCACTCTAGTAATAGCGAAAGCGAAAGTAGCCAAAGCCTGTTGCCGGTCAATTTTGCGATTTTTATCAGATCTTTGGACCCCTTCTAAACGTCAGCAGCCTGTAGGGTTTGCGAGGTAAGATTTTTTACGTTTTCCGTGTCTGTAGACTATGTTTTGTTTTTCTGAATAAATATTCTTAATTGTTGCTCATTGATATTGTTTTATACATTTGAAAAATAAATGTTAGTGTGTTCGAGACACATTTATTTTTATGTGCAACTTTTTAAAAGTTGACCCTGCCTACAGTTGGGTATCTCAAATACACTACATGGAGGAGCTGAGAGAAACTAGGTTGCCTGCGTGCGGGTTGTTGTGAGTTATACGCAACTGACAGTGGCTACTCAAAACCATTATGGGTAACGTTGGGCTATGCTTCACGAGGGGTAGATTTGTGAGGTGCGGTTACTAGTAATGTTTATTTGCTTAGGGCTAATAGTACCCTCAAAATACATGGTGGACTTTCCCTAGTCGAACAGGCTATACCACCTCTTATCTATTTGCATAGTAAAAGAGAAAGTTCGGAGTCCTTTTGTGTTATCATACATTTTGTCGCTTTCTCCACATGTAAAGTATACTATATGGAATTGTTTGTTCGTTTTTGTCCCCAAACCACAACCACGTGAAGTGCTGAGTCCATAAACGGAATTATAGTTATAGAACTTCCTTCTCCTTTACTTCCCCTTCATGCGAGCTCTACTGTGATTCTACTGAAAAATGTATTCAATAACTGGTTGGTTTACTCCAGATAAAAAATGTTTTTTATTAACATTACACCCATACAATGTCTAGTTTATTAAAAAAGGAATTTGATAATTACATCACAACCATCTGTGAACGCAAAGGTGCAAGGCAGTACACTCTATATATCACAATGACAAATATGTACATCTTTTTTTTTTAAATACACTATCAAAGACCAGGTGGAGTACAAAGACTGCTAAAGAACAAATTGGTGGCTTGTGTACTTAGCATTGCCACATGCATTCATCCTTTTCTCCATGAGAGGGTCATGCTTTGCTATTTCTTATAAGATTGTCAAAAAATGACCCTTGTTGTGAGAGTCATCAGACTCTCGATGACCTCTCTGCGCTCATTAATAGGAGCACATCTGCAGTTGTTTTAATGTAAGTACAGTTTTCGTCCACTTTCTTTTCCCGGTCCTCATTTATGACATCTAATATTGATGAGTTGCTGTCAATAGCCCTTTTATGCTGATTCCAAGCATACATAGCATTGATATGATGCTCTGCCTTCAAATGGAGCTTAAACCCAGAATCTTTAAACAGAGCCTTTTTCCAGTTACAAAAACCTGACTGTGATGTGAAGGCCGATTCAGGTGTATTGGGCAGAGAAAAATGCCTACAGGTGAAACAATAAATAAAATCTTGATTTACAGAATATTCAATCCATGAATTGTCCTTATACCAGGAGCTGTTGAAAGCCCTTTTCTAGTACCATGCTGAGTTCTGGGAAATGTTTTCAAACACGGCTGTACATTAAATAATGTGTCATATCTCTATGGAAATGTATAATTAAGGGAGCCACAAGATTAGATACTAACAGCTGCTAGCTAAAATGTGTAGTTTAAAGTATAGGCCTGGCCTACCATTGGGTCCTTTTTTGGAACAGCATATCTGGTGCTTGATGCAGTTGGGAGGGGCCCGATGACATCTGGCAGCTCTGGCTCACTGTCTTGCTCAGAGCCAGAGGTCTCTGTGTCATCCCTTGATACATCTACCACATTAAAATAACACAAGAACCATTAGTGTGTAATCACAATAAAAATGCCACAGCCATCAAAACAAGAACACACATTTAAAAGTGAGGCTTAATCTGACAAAATCATCTACTACAAGCTGAAGCTAAACATACATTCTGATGGCTGACTGCCTGGTAGATGCTCTGCCCTGGTGGTGGTAGACTGGGTCCTTGTGAAGACTCTGACTAGCCTCAGCTAGGGAGCTGCTTTCTTTTGCTTTTTTTGCAGTCCGGAGCCATTTTGAGTGACAGACAATCTATAAAGCTACCTCATGCGGTCTACAGACTTACCTCATACTGTTGTGACAAGTGTTGTCACTGTACGCTTCTCTCTTCCTACTCAGGAATCCAAAGATGACTTCAGCTACCACCTTGCTGTTTTTTGTGATCCATTTAGCCTGTATCAGAGCTGGAAATTCCTCTGAGTGTAAGTTGTGCCATGAATGCCATAATAATGGTCATATACAAAAATAGCTTTCAGCTGATTGTTACCTTTCTCTGTGGTTTGGGAGACCTGCATATTGTTTTTTTTTTTTACTAAAAGTTCAATAAGATTGGCCACATGATAAAACTGACTACTATAACAGTAATTCTCTCTTGTATTAATGTACATTTTTTTCTCTGATATTTTACTAACAGCATTTGTCAAACTGGAGTGTAAAACAGAATACCATGGGGTTTATGGTCAGCAGTTAATTCTAGGGTGCATTGTCAAACCTGTGGTTGTGGATGTGACCATCATAACGGTGACCTGGAAGAGAATGCGAGCTGCTGCTAAAGCTGATGATAATTTGTTGGAATACCATAAAGAGAAAATGGACCTAACCCCTGGGTTTAAATTTGCTGAGCCATCCTGGAACAAGAAGAATATGAATGTGTCCTTGTTGTTGACAAATACCAAGATGGCCGACAAGGGGGAGTATGAATGCATGGTGACCACAGATGTTGGGATTGCCACAGCTACAATCAGCCTCAGTGTCACAGGTGAGTCGTAGACTGTCTATAGTTCAACCAAGTGTGATTTTAGGAAAATATACACATTTTTCAACACAGGTTCATTAAAGGAGCAAACTTAACATGTGAGATATTCAGCCAAGCTTGGAGGGCAATAGAAGAAATGACTAAAATGTAAGAATAGACAACATGTTTTTGTAAATGTGTCTCGGCTCATAGGTTATGATGCCCATACGCTGAAATGCTTTGGAATGAAGTTCTATTCAACTTTCAATGTTGTCTCTCTCACACACACACACACACACACACACACACACACACACACACACACACACACACACGCACACACACACACAACCATACAACCACTAAGACTTGCATCGAGGATAGAATTATAGCTGGACAGGCTTTTCAATTCTGAGAAAGCACTTCCATACAGTTATGATACAAAGTTGAGAAGGATGTTAATTCTGGAATATTCTCAGGGAGAGTTCAGATCTATTTGTAAGTGTGTGATTGGACAGCACAGCAGGAGCATTGTTTACTTTCTGTTTCAGTGGAAATGTATATTTATATTTTCTTTCTGCCCATGGTATGCAATCACAGTGTACACAGACCAAATTAGAACATGTAATAGAAAGAGGTAATTCCAGTTTAATAAAATCACTCCTACGGTAATCTCATTCCAATTTATAACCACTGAATTGACGTTGAAAAGGTGCAAAGTCCATCTAGACAATGTTTACCCACTGACGTTGTATAACTACTGATGTAGCGAATATCAACCACATGTATAATATATTTTTCCCTTCCTTCCTCTCTCTCTTTCAGCTAAGTACAAGACTCCAACCATGAGCTCCATCCCTGAGACCAACATCAAAGAGAACACAGATGTGACCCTTTTCTGCAACTCTACAGGCGGGCACCAGACAGGGTTGATCTGGTGGTTTGACCAGTTTGGCAGCAATTGGACGCGCAGTGCTGAACTGGTGGCCAAAGAGACTGACGATGGACTGTTCCGCCTCTCCAGTAGATTGACAGTGCTGAAGGCTACATCCAGTTCCACAAACTACACGTGCAAAGTGCTCAATGTCAATGGTGCCAAGGAGGGGATGGCATCATTTGTGATAAAGTTTGTGTCTCGAGACTTAGGTACGTGCTGCCCTGCCTGCTACCTATGGGTATGAATATGTTGGTGATGTCATCCTTTGTAGAAGCAGGGTCAAGTCCAAAACCTGCCAGTCTCTCGTAATTCCCTCATCCTGACCCTGATAATTGTAAATCAATTCAGCCTTAATCTAGTCTAATTTTTATTAACATAGGCCTTTTTTTACGACGTCTTTATGACATTTCTGAACGCAATAAAAGTCAGCTTTATAATGAGAGAACAACATGTCACTGAGGGGTGGAGTAGATCAGGCCATAACATGCTGCCAAATCTGACTGAACATCTTCCTTGAAACTGGAAAAAAGGAAAATGCTTGTCTTGATTTGATTTGGGAAAGAAACAATAGATAGCAATAGTAATGGCATCTTTTTGTAGGCACTAACTCCCCGAATGGTTTGTTGGACGAAACCTATGAGGAAATGAATGGAGTTTTTGGAGGGTTTTTGGATAAACGCCAAAAATAAGGTCTGAGGTAAGCATAGGCTTAGGAGATCTTATGTTTTGTTCTACGAGATAATCTTCACCAGTTAGCATAACTTTTTGTGAATTTAAGCTTTTATGTAATTTAATAAAGCACATAAAGGCTTCATAATTCATAAAGGTCATGTTAACTGACTGATATTATCTAATAGAACAAAATTTATAAAATCTCCAAAACCTGTGTTAACCTCTGACCTTATTTTCGGTATTTATCTCAAAACCATATTCTTTCCCCATACATTTTCACCATAGGAATGGCTGAACGAACCAAGAGTAACTAATTTCCGGGTTTTAGGACTACAAGCGGTCCTTCAGCTTTTGTTCTTTAGCCTGGCTTGGAATTTTCCAAGACAAAGGATGCATCTAATGCCAAACGAATTGTTCTTAGCAATGGAAAGTAAAGTAGCCCATTCTTGCAGTCAATGACCAAAAGGGCCCTCTCTGGCCTCATGGGTGGAATGTTATGAATATTTTCCATATACATTTTTTTTTTAAATCCAGTATTTCTATGTCAAAAGGTTTTGTTTTATTTCAGTCTTCAAGATTTGTTTAAAACTAATAATCTCTCTGTGTGACCTTGATTTATCCCACTGCAGTAAAAGGTTATTAAGATGCATGCAGATTTGAACAGAGCTCAAGTCTGTGTGTGAAATGCCCTGATACTGACTTTGACCCAAGCACAACTAACCTTCTCTTGACTTCATATGAATTGCCTATTGATTTTGTTACTCCCAATTTATGTCCATTTTGTCTGTCCAGGTCGTAAAGGTGACCACTTGGATAATCTGTCCACCACCAAATGGCTAACCCCGGTTGTAGTCATAGTATCTCTGATCATTGTACTCCTTGCTGCACTGCTGTTATTTAAGAGGCGCTCTGCCCAACGTAAGTACATTAATTGTCATACTCATGTATCTGATCATGTACCTGCTTGTTATGCTAGCTGGTGCTAGATTAACCTGTACAGTGGCCCTGCCTCTGCCAAGCCTGCATGCTCTGGCAGCCATCCATTTTGGCTTTGCATGGGGGATTGATTACACAACCTGTAATGTTGTCTGGTAACTCAGCCAATCAATTAATACGGGTCATAGCTTTCACCTGGATAGTCTATTTCATGGAAAGAGCAGGTGTCCTTAATGTTTTGTATACTCAGTGTATAATATTGTAAGGAAACTATTATCTATTAATGGATTAAGCATTAACTGCACTTGTAGGCTATTTATTGTTAATCTATTAATGGATTAAGCATTAACCTCACTTGTAGGCTATTTATTGTTCATCAGCATTGCTTTTGGTTTAATTATGATCTTTTTTTATTTAATTTGTTTTAAGCTAAATTGTAATAGTAGGTTTTGTGTCCATTTTGACAGGAGCTCGAAGGCAGTCCACCTTCCCATTAATGAGTATGTCCTTCAATATTCAGTATATGTCATTTTCATTTGTCACTTTGGGTTTATGGTTTCCCCATCTTTCCTAGACAGTTCACAGAAGTCACTGTAAAAGCAGTACATATACTTCATAATGACCTTGTCACGGTTGTCTGAAGAATGGGACCAAGGCGCAGTGTGTGTTTCGTTCCACATTTTATTTTAACTGTGAAACTGTCACAGTAGTCCAAGAGATTAGACCAAGGCGCAGCGGGTTGCGTGCTCATCATTATTTTATTTAAACGTGAACACGGAAAAAACAATAAACAAGGAACGACAGTTTCGCAGGCTATACTAACAGCAGTGCAAAGATTACCCACAAAGGGACAGGTGAAAAACAAGCTCCTTAAGTAGGACTCTCAATCAGAAACAACGATGTACAGTTGTTCCTGATTGAGAGCCACACCAGGCAAACAAAGAAATACACAACATAGACAACCTAGAACATAAAACAAGAACATAAACCAAAAACCCCGGAACACATAAATACAACACCCCTCTAAGTATACACACCCCGAACCATATAAAACAAGTACCCCTCTACCTAAATACATAGTCCAAACCACATGAAACAAACACTCCCTGCCACGTCCTGACCAAACTAAAATAACCCCTTATATTGGTCAGGACGTGACAGAAACTATGCAAGACATACAAATAAACTAATAAACGCAACAAACCGTGATGAAGAGGAGCAACATACACTTACTAAAAATAATCTCCCACAAACCCAGGTGGGAAAAACAACCACTTAAATATGATCCCCAATTAGAGACAACGATGACCAGCTGCCTCTAATTGGAGATCATCACAAAAAAACAACAACATAGAAATACAACAACTAGAACCCCACATAGAAATACATAAACTAGACAAAACCCCCAACATAGAAAAAAGAAACTAGAACCAACATAGACATAAATAAACTAGACAAAACTCTCTGTCACGCCCTGACCTACTCTACCATAGAAAAATAAAAGCTTTCTATGGTCAGGACATGACAGACCTACATCATATTTTGAATATTTGATAAAATTATAACTCAACAAATGAAAATGATTACATTTTCCAAGGCAAAAACAACACTCCATAAGGCATTCACATAGCCTGAGTGCCAGTCTGTTTGGGCTATCATGCCAACCCCTTGTCACTCATTGTCATGCCTAACATCTTTGTCTTGACAATAAGCTATGGAGTTGGCAAGAGTAGTACAAACAGATATTTGACCAGGCTAGCATTCACATGATTTTGGTTTGTGAAACTAGCCACTCAGCTTTGGACAGTAAAACTCACCCGGAACACTTGTCTGTCTGTTCTCACCCTTCCATATCTTCTCACTAACCACATCCTCTATCAGTTCCTCTTTACTGTAGCTTCAGAGGGAGATACTTTGTTTACATTGGGCCCGTATGTCTGATATGCTGTACATACAGTATCTGTCCTATCAGTCCAGGGCAGGTGTTGGGGCCTCCAGGGGCAAAAATGGGCCTGTGTGTTAGACATTATTGCCTGCTTGTTAGATTTCTGATCCCAGTCCGTCCCTGTATAATATCTGATATGCTGTACGCACAGTATCTGACTTAGCTATCCTATTAAACATGACTACTAGGGTGTTTGAATGTAGGTCAAAGGGTAGTGTTTCTTCCGTCACAAGTGGAGTATAAAATGGAGGCCGGATGATTACTAATTGTTTACCAAACCAGTTGGCGATGATGATAGCTCTGCTTTACCATTGTAAAGGGGAAATCTTAAGAATTGACTCACCCCTTTTCTAATTAAGGTAGTTTAGCTGCATGGCTGTGGTGAAGGGAGATTAATTATTTTGGGTCATACTATTATGTAATGCTGGGTGAAATAAGGGCCTACCTGCACTGAGAGGAAAGACTTTCTGTCTTGACTAACTTGTCTCTTTCTGCCCAACTCTTAATTCTACTGAACTTTGGAGGAGGCAATGCTCCTCTGGAGATTGAAACATTACATGACATTCCTCCACAATATGTCACAGATCAGCTTCTGACTTAGTCTTTTTCTTTTTTAGGTGGCCATCAAACAGATACCATGCATGATCAGATGTTGGGGCAGAAGGTACCGTGTCCACGTGTTCAATCTACAATTAATATATCTATATTTATATTGTACATCTAATGAACATATCTATCTAAAACATATTGTATCTACATCTACTGTATTTATAATAGCTCTCTTTCTATTCAGCATCATAGCTTCATAGGGGACATGTTTTTTTTAAATGATTGTAGTTTATATGCTGCTTGTGCTCCTTGTAATGATTAGTGAAAAGTCTCTCCTGTTTTTACTTTCTATTATTGTGTAACAATATGCTCTCTCTCTCTCTCTCTCTCTCTCTCTCTCTCTCTCTCTCTCTCACTCTCACTCTCACTCTCACTCTCACTCTGTCTCCCTGTCGCCAGGTCTAAACAGCGACAGGAACTGATTCGTTAACTGCCAGTCTCTGGAAGGGACTGTTTCCTTGATGATCAATAAGGGGCTTGTCACTATCCTTTGGACTGTTTCCTGTTAAGTGTCCGATGACAGTCACTTTGGCACTCAGGTCATTCTGATTGAGGCATTTGTTTCCTTATAATCTACTGATGATGCCAGCCTTTAAGCACTGTGGTTGATTACAAATGATATAACTCTTTAACAGCCTATGTTTAAAAGCCTAACATGAATGGTTATATACAGAGTTGCCATGGTGTAGGTATACTGTAGATTCTACCAGCATGATTGTTAAAACTCAGGTCTGCTGAGCGCAAATTTGAATATTGTGAAAATTCTGTGCAACTTTCGGTGCAGGTTTAAAGTGAACACCGAGGCTGTGCCTGCTTTAAGTTAGTTTTAACAGTGGTCAAGTAGGATACTGTGGCTATTTGATCATAATATAGGCCTACCAGAGTGGCCTACCATAATAAACAATGGAGAAAATGCATCCCATAACATTTTAACATGGAAATAGCTGTTCTATCATTCAGCCTACAGTAGCAGCTGATGTGTGGTGTTCAATGTAGGCCGATATTCCATGAGACTTTTGAAGAAAACATGCAGGGTTTGACATTAACCTGTTTATCCACTTGTCCTTCAAACAAGGAGGGGACTGAAAATGTGGTTGTGTTGTTTGATGCAAGAAACCACTTGCATCATTATTCCCACACCATTATTACAGAGAATGAGACAAATTATGCTACCCTCTGCCTATTGGCTACTTAGCTTATTCAAGACTGAAATGCACACGTTTTGTGTTCTTGTAGGAAGCAATCACCCCCCCCCCCCCCCCCCCAATTTCTGACTACAAATTATCAATTACTGGGCTAATAACTCACTAACTAGTGAACAAATGTACAAATATGCACACGTCGCTACATATAGCTCTCGCTTTGATCTACTCACAACCGCTCACGCTGTAAAAAACAGTTCAGTTCAAAGTGAATGGCACAGATCTATATATTGCAATGGTCTATTTGCATGTAGGCCTACTGCAGCTCTGATTGGTTATGGCGCACTGGTCTGTGTAGAGTACAAGCCTGAGTCTGCCTGTCAATGCAATAGAATCCTACTCAGATGCATTCTGCCAACAACAACATCTCTTATATATTTAGTTTTGCATAGTTTGTTTTGTTTCGGTATGTTGCATTGAAAGTGGCTGAGATTGCGTTGATTCGATCACAATTCCCACAGTAAAGGGAAACGCTGATAGTGTTAACTAACGGGGAAAACTCTAGAAAGTTGAGTAAAGTTCAGTCTCGCACAGGGCTGATATTTCTTCTGCATATCAGTCCCTGGGAGCTGCACATGCACAGCTTAGAGGGAACGTTGTTCATGAGACACAGCACTTTTTCAGAAAGATTAAGTTAAACTAGTTTCGCCTCTGAGGTTTCGCAAGACTGTACAGTGCAATCCGACATGTTTCATTTGACCAAAGATTTGTTGATCATCAGGTTTCGATAGATACTGCTGTGCCTGCCACTATTCCCCCTGGGCTTTGATTCTGCTGCAATGTGTATGAGAAGAAATGTTATGCTAAATAGTACATTACTTTTGACTAGAAGGAATAGGGTGCCGTTTTGAAGTCAACCTTTGGAACTTATTGTAACATTAACCAAACGTGTTACCAACAGCCAGCCTGTTGCTTCAACAGTTCTACCGCAGCAGTTTCTTTTGTTTTGTCCTTCCTTTTTCTGCTGGTGGAAAATGCAGATCTATGTCTATGTTTTGCCCAGGCTCGCCTCCATGAAGTCAGTTTAATGGAACGCAATAGTAAACACGAAAAACAATGGACTAGAGTCAATTATTAATCCGAGAGAATTGGTATCAGTTTCAAGGTAACGTAAACACCTTCACCTGGTGGTTGATTATGATCATTTTGGAAAAACATTTAAAAACATTTTGTGCTACGCAAGGGGCAGCAATTGTCTTATGTTTATATAATGATGGTTTCAGTTCCCATTATGTTTTACTGCTATCGTGTTGCTGGCGATGGCGTTACATTTCGACTGAGTAATCTGTTGTTGTATTGTGGCAACTTGAGGTGAATGCCGTCCACAACAAGACTACACCTCCCACAATTCCTTCCAACTCTTCTACAGTATCTGTTCCTTCTTGCTTAAGTGCATACTTGGCAGTTGGCACTGTAGATACAGATATGATTAACCTATCTCTATGCCAGCCTGCATGCAACTAATCAGGGCTCTTTGATATTTTTTGTTGTTGTTGATTTTTGCTCAGATCTACTGTGGTGTCTTGAGATGTTTGTGTGTAAAGTTATGACTATTTGCAAATTCGAACAAAAATAAGACATGTTATTTCATAGTGTAAGAGGCCAAGATGAGAGAGGACTCCTGTCTGTATATGAAGTGATTGTCAAGTGATTTGATAATAGGTACAAGAAAAAAAGAAAACTTCCTGTTTTCAGCACATAGATATGCCTGCTTGAGGCCTACTCCGTACCTTACCCAATATGTACCTTACCCCATTTTGTATGTTTTTATATGTGACTTTGTTTGTTATTAAGGATATCATTGAGATTAAAGCTTTTTTACTTTATCCAGATAAAACATGTAAAATGCAGAATATAATTTTGTATGATATTTCTGGGTATATTTCGCACCGAAATTCCTGTTCAGATCGTGCACCTTGATACTGTTGATTAAATATAGGGCAGTGAGAAAGATGTTACACTGAATATTTTGTAAATATTTTCAAATGTTTTTTTTTTAAATACTACAATCTTTAAACAAATGAAAATCATTATTGATGGGGAGACTAATCTGCATTATTTCATGTTCTAAGATGTAAATAGTTTTCATAAGTTTTAAGGAATCAAAAGCAGTAAACCCATTGTGAGGAAAATGTATGTAATCACTGCACAAAGAAGTAAAAAAAAATGTCTTCATAATTATGTATTATATAAGTAGTTACAGTACCTGAAGACTGTATTGTTTTCCCCCCAGCAACAGTACATTAGTACACAGTAGCAAAACAATTCACAACGGAAAACTTATCGTATGTTCAGGTGGTCTCTCTACATCGGCTTTCATTTCGTCCCTTGTGAATACAACCCTGGATTGATTGAACTGAAGTTAGACATGTGACACTGAACAGAAGCACTGGAGGGAATTCTCTCCTCACATTCAAATTCTGATGCAAAGCGTGAGAAGAGATATGAGCTGAGTTTGATTAACATTGAGAAAAATCGACATCTGAAAGGTGAATAACATGAACACAACATGATGTAACTTTGATATGCTTTTTTAACATGCCTGTAGTAATGTGAATGCAATAAAGGTCATTTACAGTTGGATATGTTGTTGTGGCTCTATAACAATGCAATCCATCTAAACTCTCCACTCACCATATTGTATGTCTAACACAATAAACCATTGAGATTCTAATAGCATATATATAGCATTTGATTCAATTAAGAATTCTAAATTAGACTGCAGTAATACATGAAGGTGTGGTTGACTGTGAGGGACTGTGATGTCAGATGTACCCTATTTCCTGTTCTTTATAAGTAGATGTCAGACAGAGACAGACAGCAGTACACAGCCAGCTGTGGTAATGGTGATGTCACTGCTGAGGAGTTTTCTGTTGTTCTACTTCTCATTCAACAAACTGACCACAGCAGCAGGTAAGGCAAGCTGTTTCTTCCCACCAATCAAGGTTGATTCTGTATTAAATCCTGTTAACTCATTAAAGTGAAGGTTCTGAGTCCTGCAAATGTTTCATTTTGTGTATCCAACATTTTGGAGCTTTCTCCACATGTCAAGTATACTATATGGATTTTTTGTTGTTGTTGTCTCAAACCACAAGCAAGTTAGCGGGGTACTACATCCTATCCCTTGATCATTGCCTGCAGTTTTGCATCTGTGGGCCTATTTCATGCATCTTTCTGTAAAAGGTCCTTCCAGTAGTCCTCACAAGGGAGGAAAAAATCCCTTATTCTCCCATTGCAGCTGTTTATTCCTATTCTTCAGCTACATTGGCTCCAGAAGCAACAAGTATATTGTGGGTGAGAATAACTCCAACAGCTTTAGTGGCCACTTGAATTAATTTAACAGTACTGTCATTCTCCCACACATTGTTTCCTTAATAATAGAATGTGTTTCCTTCAGTGTGAAAAAAAAGCCTTTCGCACTTGACTTGTCCCTCCCTTACTAGCTCTAACTTTGCTGATAGCTACTTTATTGAGGAAAAATGTATTTACTATGACTGCGATATGTGGTTGACCCACCTAGCTAGACTACATTGCCAAAGTATGTGGACACCTGCTCGTCAAACATCTCATTCCAAAATCATGAGCATTAATATGGAGTTGGTCCCCCCTTTGCTGCTATAACAGCCTTCTGGGAGGCTCTCCAGCAATGTTGGAACATTGTTGTGGGGACTTGCTTCCATTCAGCCACAAGAGCATTAGTGAGGTCGGCCACTGATGTTGGGTGATTAGGCCTGGCTTGCAGTTGGCGTTCCAATTCATCCCAAAGGTGTTCAATGGGGTTGAGGTCAGGGCTCTGTGCAGGCCAGTCAAGTTCTTCCACACCGATCTCAACAAACCATTTCTGTAATGACCTCGCTTTGTGTATGGAGGCATTGTCATGCTGAAACAGGAAAAGACCTTCCGCAAACTGTTGCCACAAAGTTGGAATCACAGAATCGTCTAGAATGTCATTGTATGCTGTAGCACTGTCACTGGAACTTAGGGTCCTAGCCAGAACCATGAAAAACAGCCTCAGACCATTATTCCTCCTTCACCAAACGTTATAGTTGGCACTATGCATTCAGACAGGTAGCGTTCTCCTGGCATCCGCCAAACCCAGATTCGTCCGTCAGACTGCCAGATGGTGAAGCGTGATTTATCACTCCAGAGAGTGCGTTTCCACTGCTCCAGAGTCCAATGCCGGCGAGCTTTACACCACTCCAGCCACAGCTTGGTATTGTGCATGGTGATCTTAGGCTTGTGTGCGGCTGCTTGGCCATGGAAACCCATTTCATGAAGTTCCTGACAAACAGTTATTGTGCTGACATTGCTTCCAGATGCAGTTTGGAACTCGGTAGTGAGTGTTGCAACCGAGGACAGGCGATTTTGTGTGTCCTACCACTTCACGGCTGAGCCGTTGTTGCTCCTAGACGTTTCCACTTCACAATAACAGCACTTACAGTTGACCGGTGCAGCTGTAGCAGGACAGAAATTTGATGAACTGACTTGTTGGAAAGGTGGCATTCTATGACGGTGCCAAGTTGAAAGTCACTGGGTTCTTCAGTAAGGCCATTCTACTGCCAATGTTTGTCTATGGAGATTGCATGGATGTGTGTTCAATTTTATATACCTGTCTTCAACGGGTGTGGCTGAAATAGCTGAATCCACACATTTGAAGGGGTGTCCACATACTTTTGTATATACAGTGCATCTTAATATGAACACTTAAGTCGCTTTGGATAAGTGTGTCTGCTAAATGACTAAAATGTAAATGCTCTTTTGTCTATTTGTATAATGTTCACATTTTATTGTGTTTGCCTGCCAAAGAAATGGTTGAAACAGGCATGTCAACAATCCAGGTGGGAAGTGACAAATAGATAGCTTAATAAGGGACAGTTGCCTATGTTAGGCCCTCATTCACTATGCACTTACACTGAACAAAAATATAAATGCAACATGTAAAGTGTTGGTCCCATGTCTCATGACCTGAAATAAAAGATCCCAGAAATGTTCCAAGCGCACAATATTTTCTCAAATTTTGTGCACAAATTTGTTTACATCCCTGTTAGTGAGCATTTCTCTTTTGCCAAGATAATCCATCCACCTGAGAGGTGTGGCATATCAAGAAGCTGATTAAACAGCATGATCATTACACAGGTGCACCTTGTGCTGGGGACACTAAAAGACCACTTTAAAATGTGCAGTTTTGTCACATACCATAAACCACCTCCAGCGTCCTTTTAGGGAATTTGGCAGTACGTCCAACCAGCCTCACAACCACAGGCAAGTGTATTGCGTCGTGTGAGCAAGCGGTTTGCTGTGCCAATGTTGTGGGGTTTGCTGAGTGCCCAATAGTGGCGGTGGGGTTATGGTAAGGGCAGGCGTAAGCTACGGACAATGAACACAATTGCATTTTAACGATGGCAATTTGAATGCACAGAAATACTGTGAGGCCTTTTTATTTTTAAATGTATCTGTGACCAACAGATGCATCTGTATTACCAGTCATGTTAAATCCATAGATTAGGGCCTAATGAATTTATTTCAATTGACTGATTTCATCATATGAACTGTAAATCAATAAAATGTTTGAAATTGTCACAGATTGCGTTTATATTTTCGTTCAGTATAATTAAGACCTATTCAGCCCTTTACTTTAATCGATCAGATTTGTTTCTGTTAGCAACTGTTTTATGTCTTTATTTTCGGATGACAGTCCAGAGCCACTCTGTGAGTGATAGGCAGTCTATAGACCAACCTCACGCAGTCTAGAGACTTATCTCATACTGCTGTGACAAGTGTTGTCATTGTACATTTCTCTCTTCCTACTCAGGAATCCAAAGATGACTTCAGCTACCAGTTTTCTTTTTTTTGCGATCCATTTAGCCTGTATCAGAGCTGGAAATTCCTCTGAGAGTAAGTTATGCCATAAATTCCATAATAATGATTATAAAATGTTATATACAAAAATACAACAATGTATTTATTGTTTTCAGCAGATTATTAACATTGTGGTTTGGAAGAACTGTATATTATTTTTTACTAAAAGTTCAATAAGATTGGTCACATTATGATAAAACTGACTACTATAACAGTAATTATCTTCTGTATTTATGTGGTCTTTTTCTCTGTAATGATATTTTACTAACAGCATTTGTCAAACTGGAGTGTAAAACAGAATACCATGGGGTTTATGGTCAGCAGTCATTGCTGGAGTGTATTGTCAAAGCTGTTCAGAACGTGACCATCTTGACGGTGACCTGGAAGAGGGTGGGAGGTGATGCACTTTTGTTGGAATACCATAAACATGTAAATGACTCAACCCTTGGATGTAAATTTGCTGAGCCATCCTGGAACAAGAAGAATATGAATGTGTCCTTGTTGTTGACAAATACCAAGATGGCCGACAAGGGGGAGTATGAATGCATGGTGAGAACAGACAGTGGTGATGCTACAGCTACAATCAGCCTCAGTGTCACAGGTGAGTCCTATACTGTCTACAGTTCAACCAAATGTGATGATAAAAATAGAAGCACCTTTCAACACAGGTTCATGAAAGGAGAAAACGGAACTTGAGATATTCAGCCACTCTTTAAGGGCAATAGAAGAATACAATATAATACAACATTAAATTTTTTGAAATGCGTCTCAGCTCATAGCCTTCATCAGGGTGTTATGATGCCCACATGTTGAAATGAAGTTCTATTGAACTTCCATTGTTGTCACACCCACACACACACACACACCCGCCCATACAGTTATGATAAAAAGTTGATAAGGATGTTTAGTCTGAAATATGTTCAGGGGGAGTTCAGATCTATTTGTATGTGTGTGTGTGTGTGTGTGTGTGTGCGTGTGTGTGTGTGTGTGTGTGTGTGTGTGTGTGTGTGTGTGTGTGTGTGTGTGTGTGTGTGTGTGTGTGTGTGTGTGTGTGTGTGTGTGTGTGTGTGTGTGTGTGTGTGTGTGTGTGTGTGTGCGTGTGTGTGTGTGTGATTGGACAGCACAGCAGGAGCCAGAGTTTCTTTCTGTTTCAGAATGACAGTGCTCAAACGGCACAGAGTATTATCAGTGGGAATGTCCACAACTAGTCTCCATAATGCCATTCTACCCATGTCATGCAATCAGTGTTTACAAATAATGTACACAGACTCAATTAGAACATGTGAGTGATAAAAGAAAGGTAATTCCAGTTCATTAAAAATCACTCCTCCAGTAATCTCATTCCAAGTTCTAACCCTTTGATGGGTGTTGAAAAGGTGCAAAGTCTGTCTTAACGATGTTTACCCACTGACGTGGTTGCAAACCGCACCCACATGTACAGTTGAAGTCAGAAGTTTACATACACTTAGGTTGGAGTCATTAAAACTTGTTTTTCAACCACTCCACAAATTTCTTGTTAACAAACTATAGTTTTGGCAAGTCTGTTAGGACATCTACTTTGTGCATGACACAAGTCATTTTTCCAAAAATTGTTTACGGACAGATTATTTCACTTATAATTCACTGTATCACAATTCCAGTGGGTCACTAAGTTGACTGTGCCTTTAAACAGCTTGGAAAATTTCAGGAAATGATGTCATGTCTTTAGAAGCTTCTGATAGGCTCAAATTGACATCATTTGAGTCAATTAGAGGTGTACCTGTGGATGTATTTCAAGGCCTACCTTCAAACTCAGTGCCTCTTTGCTTGACATCATGGGAAAATCAAAAGAAATCAGCCAAGACCTCAGACCTCCACAAGTCTGGTTCATCCTTGGGAGCAATTTCCAAACACCTGAAGGTACCACGTTCATCTGTACAAACAATAGTACGCAAGTATAAACACCATGGGACCACGCAGCCGTCATACCGCTCAGGAAGGAGACACATTCTGTCTCCTAGAGATGAATGTATTTTGGTGCGAAAAGTGAAAATCATTCCCAGAACAACAGCAAAGGACCTTGTGAAGATGCTGGAGGAAACAGGTAGAAAAGTATCTCTATCCACAGTAAAACGAGTCCTATTTCGACATAACCTGAAAGGCCGCTCAGCAAGGAAGAAGCCACTGCTCCAAAACCGCCATTAAAAAAAGCCAGACTACGGTTTGCACCTGCACATGGGGACAAAGATAAATCTTTTTGGAGAAATGTCCTCTGGTCTGATGAAACATAAATAGAACTGTTCGGTCATAATGACCATTGACATTATTGCCGAACAGCCAACTGACACTTACTCTTGTGTTACTGACTTGTTGCACCCTCGACAACTACTATGATTATTATTATTTGACCATGCTTGTCATTTATGAACATTTGAACATCTAGGCCATGTGCTGTTATAATCTCCACCCGGCACAGCCAGAAGAGGACTGGCCACCCCTCATAGCCTGGTTCCTCTCTAGGTTTCTTCCTAGGTTTTGGCCTTTCTAGCGAGTTTTTCCTAGCCACCCTGCTTCTACACCTGCATTGCTTGCTGTTTGGGGTTTTAGGCTGGGTTTCTGTACAGCACTTTGAGATATCAGCTGATGTAAGAAGGGCTATATAAATACATTTGATTTGATTGTTATGTTTGGAGGAAAAAGGGGGAGGCTTGCAAGCCGAAGAACACCATCCCAACCGTGAAACACGGGTGTGGCAGCATCATGTTGTGGGGGTGCTTTGTTGCAGGTGGGATTGGTGTACTTCACAAAATAGACGGCGTCATGAGGATGGAAAATTATGTGGATATATTGAAGCAATATCTCATGACATCAGTCAGGAAGTTAAAGCTTGGTTGCCAATGGGTCTTCCAAATGGACAATGGCCCCAAGCATACTTCCAAAGTTGTGGAAAAATTGCTTAAGGACAACAAAGTCAAGGTATTGGAGTGGCCATCACAAAGACCTGACCTCAATCCTATAGAACATTTGTCGGCAGAACTGAAAAAGCGTGTGCGAGCATGGAGGCCTACAAACCTGATTCAGTTACACCAGCTCTGTCGGGAGGAATGGGACAAAATTCACCCAACTTATTGTGGGAAGCTTGTGGAAGGCTTCCTGAAATGTTTGACCCAAGTTAAACAATTTAAAGGCAATGCTACCAAATACTAATTGAGTGTATGTAAACTTCTGACCCACTAGGAATGTGATGATAGAAATAAAAGCTGAAATAAATAAATATCTCTACTATTATTCTGACATTTCACATTCTTAAAATAAAGTGGTGATCCTAACTGACCTAAGACAGGGAATTTGTACTAGGATTAAATGTCAGGAATTGTGAAAAACTGAGTTTAAATGTATTTGGCTAAGGTGAATGAACTTCCAACTTCAACTCTATGTAATATAATGTATCTTTCTCTCTCTCTTCCAGCTATGTACAAATCACCAACCATGAGTTCCAGTCCTGAGAACTGCATAAAACAAAACACCGGTGTGACCATTTTCTGCAACTCTACAGGTGGGCACCAGAAAGGGTTGATCTGGTGGTTTGACGAGTTTGGCACGAACTGCACAGGCAGTGCTGAACTTGTGGCCAAAAAGGCAGACGACACACTGTTTAGCCTCTCCAGTAAACTAACAGTTCTGAAGGCTACATACAGTGGTTCTACAAACTACTCATGCACAGTGCACAACACCAATGGAGTCCAGGAGGGGAAGGCATCATTTGAGATCCCTTTTGTATGTTCAGCAGGTACGTTCTGCCATCGTGGTCGGTATACACAGTGTGTATGAATGTTTGTGATGTCATCCTATTTGAAAGCAGGGCCAAATCCAAAACATGCCAGTCTCCCTTATTCGCTCATCCTAACCCTGATCATTGTAAACAATTCAGCCTCAATCTAGTCTACTTTTATTAGCATAGGCCTTTTTTACAACGTCTATTCATGCGGGAGCACAATAAATCAGCCTTACAATGAGAGAACATTTCACTGAGGGGTGGAGTAGATCAGGCCATAACATGCTCCCAAATCTGATTGAACATCTTCCTTGAAACTGGAAAAAAGGAAAATGAATGTCTTGGTTTGGCTAAGAAACATTCCATACATGTTTCAATATGATTCCAGAAGATCTTCAATGTTTGCTTAACCCAGTCTGCTTGTCATCTGGTGAGCCTAGAGGAAATTACTAGGTTAATAATGATAGTGGAGTTATAAATACCTGCACTAGTTGCAAATTAGAGCTCATAGTCTCCAATCTGTCTCTAATGCTCCATTTTATCACGATTCAGTGTAGTCATAATACCTTCTTACCAGAACATTCCTTCTCTGCAGTTGTTTCTCTCCTCTCGCAGCCATTTTGAATGTTTTTTTATGACCTGCCTGTCTGGTAATTTCCAAATACAAGTTATCCATCTGATGTGAAAACAAATTAGTCTTAGCAATGGAAAGTAAATTAAGATTATATTTAGATTAGAAAAGAGCTCTAGTCTGTTTATTTTAAGATGTCAAAAATTACTCTGCAGGAAATGAAGTTGGAACAAGTGACCTGACCTGATACTGACTTTGACCAATCATATCATTTGATATTTTAGAATTATATTGGAACTTCTATTTAGTTGAAATGACATTGAACTTTGGTTGACTGAATCCAGGTCTGCTGGATTAGATTTGTAAAAATAATCAGATTTTTATTTGTTCTCAATCATGGACTTTGTGCATCTATGTCTGGTCACAGAGTAGCACTACCTGTATTTCATTCAAATATCTGTGAATTTCCTATTTAATTTGCAAATTGTTTATTTTCCACCTGCATTTGAAGGTTCAAAAGATGATTTTGCTTCTGACTCCACTACCCAGTGGCTTGCACCAGTTGGAGTCATAGGATCTCTGGTCATTGGACTCCTTGCTGCGCTGCTGATATTTAAGAGGCGCTCTGTCCAACGTAAGTACAAGAATTGTCATACAGTACAGACTGATGACAGCTCTCTTCGACTGTGCTACATGGGCCTGGCTGATATGTGTGATCTCTCTGTGTGTGTAACTCCATGAACAGATATCATTGCATGAAGCTTTGTTGAGTATCATGGATCTCTGCTTGGCGTGCTAAATGAACCTGTATAGTGGGACTGCATGCTTTAGCAGTTGGCAGCCACCCATTTTGGCTCTGAATAGGTATGATTACCTTAAAGTTACACTGCCAAGTACCTCAGTAGTCAAACAACCTAGTGAAAATACCCAGGCTCAGCCAGTCGTCCTGTACAGTAGTTAAATATCAGACATCTTTACTATATGATCAGAGGCTTTCAGCCATGTGTGGCATAGGCTTATATTAACCATGAAAAACAGTGTATTTGATGCTCAATCCAAGTCAATATTAATGGAGCATGAACTGCACTAGTAGGCTATTTATTGTTCATCAACATCACTTTTGCTTTACTTATTAGCTTTTTTATGTATACTGTACAAAAATAAACGCAACATGCAACAATTTCAACCATTTTACTGAGTTACAGTTCATATAAGGAAATCAGTCAACTGAAATAAATAAATTAGACCCTAATCTATGGATTTCACATGACTGGGCAGGGGTGCATCAATGGGTGAGGGCATAGGCCCACCCACTTTGGAGCCAGGACCGGCTAATTCATTTTTCCCCACAAAAGGGCTTTATTACAGACAGAAATACTCTTCAGTTTCATCAGCTGTCCGGTTGGTTGGTCTCAGATGATCCCGCAGGTGAAGAAGCCGGATATGGAGGTCCTGGTCTGGCGTGGTTACATGTGGTCTGCGGTTGTGAGGCCGGTTGGAAATAATGCAAAATTCTCTAAAATGACGTTGGAGGCAGGTTATGGTAGAGAAGTGAACATTAAATTATATGGCAACAGCTCTGATGGACGTTCCTGCAGTCAACATGCCAAATGCACACTCACTCAAAACTTGAGACATCTGTGGCACTGTGATGTGTGACAAAATTGCACATTTTAGAGGGACCTTTTATTGTCCCCAGCACAAGGTGCACCTGTGTAATGATGCTGTTTAATCAGCTTCTTGACAAGCCACACTTCTCAGGTGGATGGATTATTTTTGCAAAGGATAAATGCTCACTAACAGGGATGTAAACGCATTTGTGCACAAAATTTGAGAGAAATATGTTTTTGTGCATATGGAACATTTCTGGGATTTTTAATTCAGGACATTTAACATGGGACCAAGACTTTACATGTTGCATTTATATTTTTGTTCAGTATAGTTCGTTTTAAGCTAAATTGTAATAGTAGGTTTTGTCTTTTTTTTTTTTTTCTTCACAGGGGCTCGAAGGCTGTCCACCTTCCCATTAATGAGTACGTCCTTCTATATTCAGTATTTATTAAAAAATGTAATTTTTATTTGTCACTTTGGGTTCATGGTTTCCCATCTTTCCTAGACAGTTCACAGAATTCCCTGTAAAAGCAATACATATACTTTATAATGACCAGCATCATAATTTGGAAAATTTGATAATTATAACTCAACAAATGAAAATGATTACATTTTCCAAGGCAAAAACAACACTCCATAATGCATTCACATAGCCTGAGTGCCAGTCTGTTTGGGCTATCATGTCAACCCCTTGTCACTCATTGTCATGCCTAACATCTTTGTCTTGACAATGAGCTATGGAGTTGGCAAGAGTAGTACAAACAGATATTTGACCAGGCTAGCATTCACATGCTTTTGGTTTGTGAAACTAGCCACTCAGCCGGAACACGTCTGTCTGTTCTCTCCCTTTGAATTTAATGACTTATTTGATTGAATGTTGGTCAAAGGGAAGTGTTTCATCCGTCACAAGTGGAGTATAAAATGGAGGCCGGATGATTACTAATTGTTGGCGATGACTATAGTTACGCTTTTGTATTGTTCTCATGGGGAAATTTTAAGAATTGTCTCACCCCTGTTCTAATTTCGATAGTTTAGCTGCATGGCTGTGGTGAAGGGAGATTATTTATTTGGGTCATACTAAACTCAGCAAAAAAAAAGAAAACGTCCTCTCACTGTCAACTGTGTTTATTTTCAGCAAACTTAACATGTGGAAATATCTGTATGAACATAACAAGATTTAACAACTGAGAAATAAACTGAACAAATTTCACAGACATGTGACTAACAAAAATTGAATAATGTGTCCCTGAACAAAAAGGGGGTCAAAAGTAACAGTCAGTATCTGGTGTGGCCACCAGCTGCATGAAGTACTGCAGTGCATCTCCTTCTCATGGACTGCACCAGATTTGCCAGTTCTTGCTGTGAAATGTTACCCCACTCTTCCACCAAGGCACCTGCAAGTTCCCGGACATTTCTGGGGGGAATGGCCCTAGCCCTCAATGTCCGAACCAACAGGTCCCAGATGTGCTCAATGGGATTGAGATCCGGGCTCTTTGCTGGCCATGGCAGAACACTGACATTCCTGTCTTGCAGGAAACCACGCACAGAATAAGCAGTATGGCTGGTGACATTGTCATGCTGGAGGGTCATGTCAGGATGAGCCTGCAGGAAGGGTACCACATGAGGGAGGAGGATGTCTTCCCTGTAACACACAGCGTTGAGATTTCCTGCAATGACAAGCTCATT
Organism: Salmo trutta; assembly: GCF_901001165.1. Taxonomy (NCBI): domain Eukaryota; kingdom Metazoa; phylum Chordata; class Actinopteri; order Salmoniformes; family Salmonidae; genus Salmo; species Salmo trutta. The sequence continues at coordinate 67,601,435 of NC_042970.1, read as the reverse complement.
CCGAAGATGCTGTGACACACCGCCCCAGACCATGACGAACCCTCCACCTCCAAATCGCTCCCGCTCCAGAGTACAGGCCTCGGTGTAACGCTCATTCCTTCGACGATAACCGCGAATCCGACCATCACCCCTGGTGAGACAAAACTGTGACTCGTCAGTGAAGGGCACTTTTGGCCAGTCCTGTCTGGTCCAGCGACGGTGGGTTTGTGCCCGTAGGCAACGTTGTTGCCGGTGATGTCTGGTGAGGATCTTCCTTACAACAGGCCTACAAGCCATCAATCCAGCCTCTCTCAGCCTATTGCAGACAGTCTGAGCACTGATGGAGGGATTGTGCGTTCCTGGTGTAACTCAGGCAGTTGTTGTTGCCATCTTGTACCTGTCCCGCAGGTGTGATGTTTGGATGTACCGATCCTGTGCAGGTGTTTTTACACGTGGTCTGCCGCTGCGAGAACGATCAGCTGTCCGTCCAGTCTCCCTGTACTGCTGTATTAAGCGTCTCACAGTACGGACATTGCAATTTATTTCCCTGGCCACATCTGAAGTCCTCATACCTCCTTGCAGCATGCCTAAGGCACATTCACGCAGATGAGCAGGGACCCTGGGCATCTTTCTTTTGTTGTTCTTCAGAGTCAGTAGAAAGGCTTCTTTAGTGTCCTAAGTTTTCATAACTGTGACCTTAATTGCCTACCGTCTGTAAGCTGTTAGTGTCTTAACGACCGTTCTACAGGTGCATGTTCATTGTTTATGGTTCATTGAACAAGCATGGGAAACAGTGTTTAAACCCTTTACAATGAAGATCTGTGAAGTTATTTGGATTTTACGAATTATCTTTGAATGACAGTTTTTATTTGTTGCTGAGTTTATTATGTAATGCTGGGTGAAATATGGGCCTATCTGCACTGTGAGGGAAGACCTGCTGTCTTGCAAGTAGGGCTGGGCGATCAAATTTTTTTTCGACATATTCAAGTTTGTTTTAACGCGATATGGAAAATGTCTATCGCAATAATTGAGGTTCTGTTATAATGTTGTAACGTTTTACAAATGCAGTGCCTCACTGTCTCTTCGCTGTCAGCCCAATGTCGAATCATGTCCCAATTGCGTGCCAACACGTGCACAGAGGTTATCCACCATCACAACCCTAGACAGCCTTTCACAAATTGTAACCACGCCGACGAAGTGTAGTGGCGGTAAGAGTTCCGCCAAAATGGAAAGTGGGGAAGCCAGCTCAGCCTCTCATGAGGATGAAATCATCCCCAAAAAGGGCAGCAATATTTTTCAGTAATATGGAAGTGGTTCGGGTTGAAGAGGTCTGTTGTTCAGTGAACGAATGTCCTGTGCAAAATGTGTCGCAAGACAATTGCTACGAAAAGCAGCAGTACAACCAACCCCTTCCATCACCTGCAACTGAAACACGCGGTGGAATGGGAGGAATTCGTGAGACTATGCAATGCCGATTCCAGTCGCCCAATTTCCAAAATGTCAGCTAAAAGACAAACTACCATAGCCGCTTCCTCTTCAAACGTAATCCCTTATGTCAAGAAAAGTTTGAGGTAGAAGGAGATAAGGATGCAGTGACCTATTACATAGCGAAAGATAAGGTTCCAATTTTTACAGTAGAAAAGCCAGCATTTTAAAAAGCTGCTAGGTACAGGTGTCCACAAATCAGCCGCAAGTATTTCACGGAAGAAGCCCTGCTGCGATTATACACTGCTACCCGCGAAAGAGTCGCAGAGAAGCTGGCTAGTGTTTCTTATTTTTCCACCACAGACGATCTATGGTTGAGCAAAACGTCAGAGCCATACCTAAATTTGACAGTCCACTACATAAATGAAGACTGGAAATTATAAAACGTCTGCCTCCAGACGTCTTACTTCCCCGATGATCATACGGGTGAAGTAATAGCCCAGGATCTCAAAGACTCTGGCATCGTGGAAATGAGTGAAGACCAACAGGTGTGCATGACAACTGACAGCAGGAGCAACATGATAAAAGCATTGCGCTTGAACAACTGGACCCGCCTGCAGTGCTTTGGGCACAGGCTTCACCTCGCCATCGGTAAGTGTAACATTGGATAATTAAATTGCATTCAAGAAAGTTATGTTCAGGCCAGCTGTAGGCTAATGTGTTAGTAGTTGTCCCATTCTGCCAATCCAATAGCAAATAACCACAAATGAACTAAATGAATACATTTTCAATCAAAATGATTATATAAATTACATTCAAACAGCTTGTGGTCAAACATTCCTAAACAATAGAATAGACACGTGGATGTATTCATTTGTTTTGCACAAATAGGCCTTGAGGCCTTATATTTTTTAGTTTTAATAAAGAAAATTCAGTTAAGAATTAAGTGTTGGCCTTTTTTAAATTTGTTTAGAGAAAAACAAGAAATCGAGATATATCGGTAATCGTCCAAACCTCTGAAAAGAATGTAGATGTTACTTTTAGGCCATATCGCCCAGCCCTACTTGCAAGTCTCTTGACTAACTTTAAAAAAAAAAATTCTGCCCAACTCTTATTTTCACTGAACTTTGGAGGAGGCAATGGTCCTCTGGAGATTGAAACATTACATGACATTCCTCCACAATATGTCACAGATCAGCTTCTGACGTCCTTGTCGGTTATAGGTCACAGTGGCCACCCAACTGACGCGCACCACGGTGATGAGGCAGAAGGAAAAGCTATCCTTACTGTATGTTGTATCTACATCTAATATGTCTCTCTCTATTGTACATCTAAAACATATTGTATCTACATCTACTGTATTTATAATAGCTCTCTTTCTATTCAGCATCATAGCTTCATAGGGGACATGTTTTTTTTAAATGATTGTAGTTTACATGCTGCTTGTGCTCCTTGTAATGATTAGTGAAAAGTCTCTCCTGTTTTTACTTTCTATTATTGTGTAACAATATGCTCTTTCTCTCTCTCTCACTCCATCTTTCCAGGTCTAAAACAGTGACAGTCCACAGGACCAGCATTTCAGTCGTTAGTAACGGATTCGTTAACTGGCAGTCTCTGGAAGGGACTGTTTCCTTGATGATCAATAAGGGGCGATCAATAAGTGTCCGGTGACAGTCACTTTGGCATTCAGGTCATTCTGATTGAGGCATTTGTTTCTTCACAATCTACAGATGATGGCAGCCTTTAAAGTCTGTGGTTGATTACAAATGATATGTAACTGCCCTATATATCAATGTTTCTATACAGGGTAACCATGGTGTCACTATGCTTTAGATTCTACCACTGTAGAACATTGGTATACTGTAATACCAGGTAATCTAATCACTGTACACACTATACTCTAGATTCTACCACTGTAGAACATTGGTATACTGTAATACCAGGTAATCTAGTCACTGTACACACTACTATACTCTAGATTCTACCACTGTAGAACACTGGTATACTGTAATACCAGGTAATCTAATCACTGTACACACTATACTCTAGATTCTACCACTGTAGAACATTGGTATACTGTAATACCAGGTAATCGAATCACTGTACACACTATACTACAAGGTGCATGGTTTAACATTCCACGTTTCCTCTACTGTAGATTCTACCATATTGGTTGTTATTACTATACTGTAACACCATACCATCTAATCACTAACGTTACATGCTGTTCTATACTAAGGTTGTGCAAAGATTCAATTTGAACACTGCACTTTTCTGAAAACATGTAGTAAAACTGGTTTACCTTCTGAAAGAGTGTTTCGCAAGACTGTACAACAACCACTCTTATAACCAAAAGCCAGCCTGTTGCTCCTACCACAGATTTAGTTGTTGGCCTTCCTCTTTCTCCTTGTCTTGCTCGATCTGCTGGTGTAGAATGCAGATCTATATCTATCTTGCTCAGGTCCAGGAAGTGCAATGGAATGAAACTGTGAACATGTTGATCATCAGGTTTCAAGAGCTACTACTGCGTCTTCCACTATTCTCCCTGGGCTTTGATCCTGCTACAATATCTCTGGGAAGAATGAGTCCCCATCTATTCTATTTGTTTGAGTCCCAAATGGCACCCAATTCCCTATATAGTGCAGTACTTTTGACCAGAGGGAATAGGATGCCATTCGGAATGCAACCTTTGACTTGACTTTGTTTTATTATTTTTGGCACTGAATGTAACATATAACCATTACCAGAAGTCAACCTGTCGCTCCTCCCACAGCTGTTGGTTTTTGGCCTTCCTCTTTCTCCTTTCTTCTTGTCTTGCACCATCTGCTGGTGGAAAATTCAGATCTATATTTATATCTTGCCCAGGGTTCGCCTCCATGAAGGCAGTGCAATGGAACGCAACTGTAAACCTGAAAAACGAGTCAATTAGTAATCTGAGAGAATTAGTTATCAGTTTCAAGTTGAACATGTAAATGTTTACCTGGTGGTTGGTTATGATACTTTTGTAAATGCCACAATTGTTTTATGTTATGAAAGAGGCTGCTATTGTCTTAATTTTGTAGTTATAGAATGACTGTTTCAGTTCCCATTATGTTTTACTGCTATCATGTTGCTGATGGAATTACATATAGACTGAGTAATCTGTTGTATTGTGGAAGCTTGAGGTGAATGGTGTCCACAACAAGACTCCACCTCCCATAATTCCTGCCAAACCTTGTATCAGTTCCTTCTTACTTCAGTACATGATTGGCAGTTGGCACTATAGATACAGCTAGAATGATTAATCGATTTATATGCTAGCCTGTTTGGCACTGGTCAGGGCTCTTTCAAAGAAGCTTGGACTTTTGGCTTAGCTCGATGGTGGTTTGAGATGTTCATGTGTAAAGTTTTGTTTATTACGCAGTTCAACAAAATTTGTTTTGTTCTCTGTGTGAAGTGTATATCAAGCGATTTGTTGAAGATGTGCCTGCTTGAGGCCTACTCCACATCTTACCCCATATAACATACTTTTTTGTTGTCCCCTGTTTTTCTTTTGTATATTTCACACTTTGAAATTCCATTTCAAATCCCACACCTTGACACTGTTCAGGTTTTGTAAATAGGATGAAGATTTTTATTGATTTTAATTACTATAATCTTTAAAAAAAAAGAATCATAATTGATGGGGAGGCTAATCTGAATTTTTTTATGTTCAAAGGTCTAAACTGTTTTAATACGTTTTAAGGAACCAAAAGCACCATGTGAGAAAAATGTATATAATTACTGCACAAAGAATAGTTTTTTTATCCGTCATTATGTATTATGTAAGTAGTTACAGTACCTAATACTATTTTTTTTTTTTTTGCCCAGCGACAATACATGGTTGCATTCATTAGTGCACACCGTGGCAAAACAATTTGCAACGGAAAACAAATGTTTCTTATTGGACAAGTTCAGGTGGTCTCTCCACATTTTGGTCAATCAGCTATCATTTCGTTCCTTGTGAATACAACCCTGGTTTGATTGAATCCAGAGATGTGACACTGAACAGAAGACAACTTGTCCATTAGTGCAGGGTTCCACAACTGGCGGCCCATGGCCGGTGGTTTTATTTTGCCCCCCAAAAATATATAGTTTTGACCCCCAAAAATATACACTACCGTTTAAAAGTTTGGGGTCGCTTAGAAATGTCCTTGTTTTTGAAAGAAAGGCAATTTTTTTTACCATTAAAACATCAAATTGATCAAAAATACAGTGTAGACATTATTGTTGTAAATGACTATTGTAGTTGGAAATGGCTGATTTTTTTTATTTTTATGGAATAGCTACATAGGCGTGCAGAGGCCCATTATCAGCAACCATCACTCCTGTGTTCCAATGGCATGTTGTGTTAGCTAATCCAAGTTTATCATTTTAAAAGGCTAATTGATCATTAGAAAACCCTTTTGCAATAATGTTAGCACAGCTGAAAACTGTTGTCCTGATTAAAGAAGCAATAAAACTGGCCTTTGGACTAGATGAGTATCTGGAGCATCAGCATTTGTGGGTTCGATTACAGGCTCAAAATGGCCTGAAACAAAACCTTCTTCTGAAACTCGACAGTCTATTCTTGTTCTGAGAAATGAAGGCTATTCCATGTGAGAAATTGCCAAGAAACTTAAGATCTCGTACAGTGCTGTGTACTGCTCCCTTCACAGAACAGAGCAAACTGGCTCTAACCAGAATAGAAAGAGAAGTGGGAGGCCCCGGTGCACAACTGAGCAAGAGGACAAGTACATTAAAGTATCTAGTTTGAGAAACAGACGCTTCACAAAAAAAAAGGTTTTAGATGCATTCCAGCAAAGCCACAACACAATACATAAATTGCACTATAACGGTGGCAAACGGTGCCCACAAACTCTTAGGGCCTACATAAAATGTACATGCTAAAATCGTCCCTGGAATGCAATAAAGTTGATTTACAGGTGGGTCAATTGTTGTGTTTTTATAACAATGCAATCCATCAATTCTCCACTCACCATATTTTATTTGTCTAACAGAATAAACCATTTGAAATTATAATATAATTTAATATATAACATATACAATTAAATTACAAATTCTGAATTAGATTGTATATAGTGTTCAGTAATACATGCAGGTGTGGTTGACTGTGTGGGGCTGTGATATCAGATGTATCCTATTTCCTGTGTCTTTATAAGCAGATGTAAGACAGAGACAGCAGTAGTGGTGATGGGGATGCCACTTCTGAGGTGTTTTCTGTTTTCCCACTTGTCACTCAATGAATTGACCTCAGCAGCAGGTAAGGCAAGCTGTTTCTTCCCACTGTTAGGTTCTAAATATCAGAGTAAGAACGGACACTATGAAAGCTTAAACCAAGTTTATTCACCCCAAAGCATCGAACAGCTGAACAGACAAAAGACATATTCACACAAGCTCTGATATTTAACCCTTTCTCCAATGCTGAGTCTCCTCCTACACATCTGAACAGCCAATGCATCTCTGTTGACAGAACCTTAGTGATATCTGTTCTTCCTCACTTCACCTGACCTGACCTCTGCCCCAAAGAGCTCACTCCTCCCCAACTTACGGCTGTCATGGTGACTTGTACCAGACCGTGTCTTTTCTCGTCCCATAAGATCCCTGATGGCTAACGATAACATATCCTGACAGAATGTAAACATTATACATTCCCCTCTCTCCCTCAGTGACACAAGTATATTTCATATTCTCAGAACCCAAATCCACCAATCAAGGTTGATTCTGTGTTAAATCATCAGTATGGTACATATATATCTTTGATTCTAACAACCATGGTTTCTCTTTATTCCCTGTCTTTTCTATAGAAGCCATTCTCTGGGTGAAGACGGGGGAGCAGTTTACCATGAAGTGCTCTACTTTTTTAAAAGAACAAGAAGGAATGTACCTGTGTGTCAGAGGCAGGTGGGAGGAGCTATAGGAGGAAGTGCTCATTGTAATAGCTGGAATCAATGGTACGGTATCAAACATATAGAAACTACATGTTTGACTCCGTTCTATTTATTGCTTTCCAGCCATTACAATGAGCCCATCCTCCTATAGGTCCTCCCACCTGCCGCCACTTCTCTATGTTGGGCTGGACAGGGGCGTAGAGGTGCGATATTTCCACCAGCGTAACACCTAGCTGACCCACAGTTGGCTGGATGTCCTTTGGTCGGTGGACCATTTTTGATACTCGCATGAAACAGTTTAGCGTGAAACTCAGCAGCGTTGCAGTTCTTGACAGAAACCGGTCCGTCTTGTCACCTACCCCGTTCAAAGGCACTTAAATATTTTGGCTTGCCCATTCACCTTCTGAATGGCACACATACAAAATCCATGTCTCAATTGTCTCAAGGCCTAAAAAAATCATTTTTTTAACCTGTCTCCTCCCCTTCATCTACACGGATGTAAGTGGATTTAACAAGTGACATCATTAAGGGATCATAGCTTTCACCTGGATTCACCTTGTCAGTTTATGTAATGGAAAGAGCAGGTGTTAATGTTTTGTATACTCAGTGTATAGTCTTCATCAGGGTGTTATGATGGCCACATTTTGAAATGCATTGGAATGCAGTTCTATTCAATTTCCATTGTCCTCCAAGAGTGGCTGAATATCCTGCATTGTTGTGATTGAACAGCACAGCATGAGCCACAATTACTTTGTTTTAGAATGACAGTGCTCGAATGGCTGAGCCATCCTGGAACAACAAGAATATGAATGTCTTCATGTTGTTGACAAATACCAAGATGGCAGACACCGGGGAGTATGAATTCTGTTTTACTATCCAGGTCTGTGCCCAAACAATTTGAGCTTATAATTTTAAAATCCACCTCTCCAGAAACAAGTCTCTTACCGTTGCTCCTTGCTATAGACCACCTTCTGCCCCCAGCTGTGCCCTGGACCCCATATGCGAATTGATTGCCCCCATCTATCTTCAGAGCTCGTGCTGTTAGGTAACCTAAACTGGGACATGCTTAACACCCCGGCCATCCTACAATCTAAGCTTGATGCTCTCAATCTCACACAAATTATCAATGAACCCACCAGGTACAACACTAAATCCGTAAACACGGGCACCCTCATAGATATCATCCTAACCAACCTGCCCTCCAAATACAACTCTGCTGTCTTCAACCAGGATCTCAGCGATCACTGCCTCATTGCCTGTGTCCGTAATGGGTCTGTGGCAAAACATCCTGTGGCATACTGCATTAGCATCAAATAGCCACCGTGATATGCAACTCTTCAGGGAAGTTAGAAACCAATATACACAGGCAGTTAGGAAAACAAAGGCTAGCCTTTTCAAACAGAAATTTGCACCCTGTAGCATTAACACTAAGTTCTGGGACACTGTAAAGTCCATGGAGAATAAGAGCACCTCCTCCCAGCTGCCCACTGCACTGAGGCTAGGAAACACTGTCACCACCAATAAATCTGCAATAATTGAGAACTTCAATAAGCATTTTTCTACGGCTGGCCATGCTTTCCACCTGGCTACCCCTACCCCGGTCAACAGCCCTGCACCCCTCACTGCAACTTGCCCAAGCCATTTCTCCTTCACCCAAATCCAAATAGCTGATGTTCTGAAAGAGCTGCAAAATCTGGACCCCTACAAATCAGCAGGGCTAGACAATCTGGACCCTCTCTTCCTAAAATTATCTGCCGAAATTGTTGCAACTCCTATTACTAGCTTGTTCAACCTCTTTCGTATCGTCTGAGATGCCCAAAGATTGGAAAGCTGCCGCGGTCATCCGAGACACTCTAGACCCAAACTGCTACAGACCTATATCTATCCTTCCCTGTCTTTCTAAGGTCTTCGAAAGCCAAGTTGACAAACAGATCACCGACCATATCGAATCCCAACATACCTTCTCCACTATGCAATCTGGTTTCCGAGCTGGTCACGTTCAAGGTCCTAAACGATATCATAACCGCCATCGATAAGAGACAATACTGTGCAGCTGTATTCATCGACCTGGCCAAGGCTTTCGACTCTGTCAATCGCCACATTCTTATTGGCAGACTCAACAGTCTTGGTTTCTCAAATGACTGCCTTGTCTGGTTCACCAACTACTTCTCAGACAGAGTTCAGTATGTCAAATCAGAGGGCCTGTTGTCCAGACCTCTGGCAGTCTCTATGGGGGTGCCACAGGGTTCAATCCTCGGGCTGACTCTTTTCTCTGTATGCATCAATGATGTCGCTCTTGCTGCTGGTGATTCTCTGATCCACCTCTATGCAGACAACACCATTCTGTATACTCCTGGCCCTTCTTTGGACACTGTGTTAACAAACCTCCAGACGAGCTTCAATGCCATACAACTCTCCTTCTGTGGCCTCCAACTGCTCTTAAATGCTAGTAAAACTAAATGCATGGTCTTCAACCGATCGCTGCCCACACCTGCCCACCCGTCCAGCATCACTACTCTGGATGGTTCTGACTTAGAATATGTGGAGAACTACAAATACCTAGGTGTCTGGCTAGACTGTAAACTCTCCTTCCAGACTCACATTAAGCATCTCCAATCCAAAATTAAATCTAGAATCGGCTTCCTATTTCACAACAAAGCATCCTTCATTCATGCTGCCAAACATACCCTAGTAAAACTGACCATCCTACCAATCCTTGACTTAGGCGATGTCATTTACAAAATAGCCTCCAACACTCTACTCAGAAAATTAGATGCAGTCAATCAGTGTCATCCGTTTTGTCACCACAGCCCCATATACTACCCACCACTGCGACCTGTATGCGCTCGTTGGCTGGCCCTCGATTCATATCCGTCGCCAAACCCACTGGCTCCAGGTCATCTATAAGTCGTTGCTAGGTAAAGCCCCGCCTTATCTCAGCTCACTGGTCACCATAGCAGCACCCACCCAAAGCAGGCGCTCCAGCGGGTATATTTCACCAGTCACCCCCAAAGCCAATTCCTCCTTCGGCCGCCTTTCCTTCCAGTTCTCTGCTGACAATGACTGGAACGAACTGCAAAAATCACTGAAGCTGGAGACTCATATCTCCCTCACTAGCTTTTAGCACCAGCTGTCAGAGCAGCACACAGATCACTGCACCTGTACATAGCCAATCTGTAAATAGCCCATCCAAGTACCTCATCACCATATTATTTATTTTGCTCTTTTGCACCCCAGTACTGCTACTTGCACATTCAACTTCTGCACATCTATCATCCCAGTGTTTAATTTGCCAAACTGTAATTCATTTCGCCACTATGGCCTATTTATTGCCTCAACCCCTTTTCCTACCTCATTTGCACACACTGTATATAGACTTCCTCTATTGTGTTATTGATTGTATGTTTGTTTATTCCATGTGTAACTGTGTTGTTTGTGTCGCACTGCTTTATCTTGGCCAGGTCGCAGTTGTAAATGAGAACTTGTTCTTAACTAGCCTACCTGGTTAAATAAAGGTAAAATAAATAATGAATTCCTGGTGGTCACAGACCAAGGCGATGCCATTGTCACAGGTGAGTTCATCCAAGGGGTAAACAACAGAATGGTGAAACCAGATTGGCTGTATGCAACCTCAGGAAGTAGCATTAACCACCCTAATATGGTGTTAGCACATTTTATTTTATTTCGGACGGTACCGTTATTTTCCCTGGTTTTTAGGCCTGGTTGCCATTGAAGTTAGTTTAGGAGGAAACCAATGCCTTTGCAGCCTGAATGGAGGATGTTTTATGTACCTGCTCGTCGCGGGGACAGACGAGTGTATCACCCGCTGGGCTGACTGCTTTGGGACACCAGAGATCAGACAACGTCAGGAATAATAGAGCCCTCTGGCGGTCCTTGGGGCTGGACTTGACTATAGTTTTACAAGTGAAACAGGGATTTGCTCGATAGCAGTCAGAGTTGAATCTGATAAATGATATACAGTGGGGGAAAAAAGTATTTGATCCCCTGCTGATTTTGTACGTTTGCCCACTGACAAAGAAACAGTCAGTCTATAATTTTAATGGTAGCTTTATTTGAACAGTGAGAGACAGAATAACAACAAAAAAATCCAGAAAAACACATGTCAAAAATGTTATTAAATGATTTGCATTTTAATGAGGGAAATAAGCATTTGACCCCTTTGCAAAACATGACTTAGTACTTGGTGGCAAAACCCTTGTTGGCAATCACAGAGGTCAGACATTTTTTGTAGTTGGCCACCAGGTTTGCGCACATCTCAGGAGGGATTTTGTCCCACTCCTCTTTGCAGATCTTCTCCAAGTCATTAAGGTTTCGAGGCTGACGTTTGGCAACTCAAACCTTCAGCTCCCTCCACAGATTTTCTATGGGATTAAGGTCTGGAGACTGGCTAGGCCACTCCAGGACCTTAATGTGCTTCTTCTTGAGCCACTCCTTTGTTGCCTTGGCCGTGTGTTTTGGGTCATTGTCATGCTGAAATACCCATCCACGACCCATTTTCAATGCCCTGGCTGAGGGAAGGAGGTTCTCACCCAAGATTTGACGGTACGTGGCCCCGTCCATCGTCCCTTTGATGCGGTGAAGTTGTCCTGTCCCCTTAGCAGAAAAACACCCCCAAAGCATAATGTTTCCACCTCCATGTTTGACGGTGGAGATGGTGTTCTTGGGGTCATAGGCAGCATTCCTCCTCCTCCAAACACGGCTAGTTGAGTTGATGCCAAAGAGCTCCATTTTGGTCTCATCTGACCACAACACTTTCACCCAGTTGTCCTCTGAATCATTCAGATGTTCATTGGCAAACTTCAGACGGGCATGTATATGTGCTTTCTTGAGCAGGGGGACCTTGCGGGCGCTGCAGGATTTCAGTCCTTCACGGCGTAGTGTGTTACCAATTGTTTTCTTGGTGACTATGGTCCCAGCTGCCTTGAGATCATTGACAAGATCCTCTCGTGTAGTTCTGGGCTGATTCCTCACCGTTCTCATGATCATTGCAACTCCACGAGTTGAGATCTTGCATGGAGCCCCAGGCAGAGGGAGATTGACAGTTCTTTTGTGTTTCTTCCATTTGCGAATAATCGCACCAACTGTTGTCACCTTCTCACCAAGCTGCTTGGCGATGGTCTTGTAGCCCATTCCAGCCTTGTGTAGGTCTACAATCTTGTCCCTGACATCCTTGGAGAGCTCTTTGGTCTTGGCCATGGTGGAGAGTTTGGAATCTGATTGATTGATTGCTTCTGTGGACATGTCTTTTATACAGGTAACTAACTGCGGTTAGGAGCACTCCCTTTAAGAGTGTGCTCCTAATCTCTGCTCGTTACCTGTATAAAAGACACCTGGGAGCCAGAAATCTTTCTGATTGAGAGGGGATCAAATATTTATTTCCCTCATTATAATGCAAATCAATTTATAGCATTTTTGACATGCGTTTTTCTTGGTTGTTATTCTGTCTCTCACTGTTCAAATAAACCTACCATTAAAATTATAGACTGATAATTTCTTTGTCAGTGGGCAAACGTACAAAATCAGCAGGGGATCAAATACTTTTCCCCTCACTGTATATCTAGTAATGTTTGAAAAAACAGGTGGTGCTGAATCAAGACCTTAACCCTTTTCTCTTCAATATTCTCCTAATTTGGAGATATTTGGATGACATTTTCATTATCTATACAGGCACACAGGAAGAACTTTTGGAATTCCATGCTTATCTAAACTCTATGAATGAACACCTTAATTTCACCATTAACTATAATCTATCACAAATCAGTTTTCTTGATATGATGGTTATTAAGGACAAAACTTCTCTCTCTACAGATTTCTCTATAGAAAACCTGCGGACAGGAATACCCTCCTTAGAGGTGACAGCTTTCATTCAAATCCACATATTAAAAGTCTCCCTAAAAGTCCATTCAGTCGCATCAGACGACTATGCAGCTCTGATGCTTCTTATCAGAAACAGACCACGGACCTCACACAAATCAAATCAAATTGTATTTGTAACATGCGCCGAAAACAATGGGTGTAGACCTTACAGTGAAATGCTTTCTTACAAGCCCTTAACACTTATTTAACTTCTTAAAGCATTATTGCTTAAGTAGAAAATAGAGAAGTAGAAAATTAAAGTAACAAATAATTAAACCGCAGCAGTAAAATAACAAGTGAGGCTATATACAGGGGGTACCGGTACTGTCGAGTATACTCCCTCTCCGACCTCTAGGTCATCAGGCTGCTGATTATCCCACACACCTGTCACCATCGTAAAGCGCACCTGCGCCTCATGACACTCACCTGAACTCCATCACCTCCTTGATTATCTTCCCTATATCTGTCACTTCCCGTGGTTCTTTCCTCGGGTGTTATTGACTCTGTTTCATGTCGGTGCGTTGTTTGTTTTGTGTTTATTGTTTTGTTATTAAAACACTCACTCCCTGTACTTGCTTCCTGACTCTCAGCGCACTCGTTACAGAATAGCACCTAAGGGAAGCATCAGGGAGTGTTTTTTGTTTTTTTGTGTCAGTGTAAATGACGTCGGGTCCGGGAGCCGCTACAGGCTCTCATTCCTCAGCTGGATCGCCAGGCGCCCCTGCCTCAGATGGCTCATCGGGCTTTAATGCCTCAGCTGGATCGCCGGGCTCCCCTGCCTCCGCCGGCTCGCCGGGCTTTCATGCCTCCGCTGGCTCGTCAGGCTTTCATGCCTCCGCTGGAACGACGGGTTCCCGCGCCCCAGCCGGCTCAACGGGTTCCCGTGCCTTAGCCAGGGTGACCAGTCCGCTCCTGATCCCCGGGTTCGTCCCCTTTGTCGGCGTCCTGCGGCTGGAGCCGCGTGTCGGGGAGGGGGTACTGTCACGTATACTCCCTCTCTGACCTCTAGGTCATCAGGCTGCTGATTATCCCACACACCTATCACCATCGTAAAGCGCACCTGCGCCTCATGACACTCACCTGAACTCCATCACCTTCTTGATTATCTTCCCTATATCTGTCCCTCCCCTTGGTTCTTTCATTGTGGTTAAAACTGATTACCCACCAGAGAAAAGGGAAACCTTCTTGGACAAGGTTCCAGAGGGTAATTACAAATGTGGCCAATGTGCTCAATGCAGCTTCACGTACAAATGCAACTCACTTACCCACCCTGCACAGGACAAAGATTTAAGAGCAAAGGCTTGATTACCTGCATGTCCACCAATGTTGTTTACATGTTGAAATGTCCTTGTGGTCTGTCTTACATAGGGAAAACCCGTAGAAGCCTTAAGACACGGATCAGTGAGCACCGCAGCAATATACGGACAGGTGAGACAAAATCTGGTTGCTGCTCATTTTGTACAAGCTGGACATCCTATTAGTTCTCTGAGATACATTGGAATAGAAATGGTCAAGATGTCACGCAGGGAAGGGGACATTGAGAGGAAACTTCTTCAAAGGGAATCTTTCTGGATTCACAGGCTCATCATACTGTTTCCTCTTGGCCTTAACAAGCAGTTTGACTTGATACCGTTTTTATAGTTTCAAAATGTCCAAATTGTGTTTTTTATTCTAATTGATTATTGTATGTGTATGTATATTACTGTAAATATAGATCACATTGCTTGTGTATGATCATATATTTTGATACATTGAATGTTAATACATTGAATGTTAATACTGTGAACCTATGTTATACATTTTTACCTCCTGTTTCAGGAAGTGATGTCACGGAGGATTGCCCCTATATATAGGACCTTCCACCCCCACCTGGGAAATGGATGTCTGACGAAGACCTAAGGGTAGAAACGTTAGAAATAAATATCACATGGGAAAATGAGTAGCAGCGTCCGGCGTTTTCCTTACTGTTTTCCATGAGTTTCAAATAAGCAACCATAGCCTGCTGGTCCTGGATAAAAAAAACTGTTTAGAAATACTGTTCTTTAGTGGTTATTTTTGGTACAATTGTGTGTCTGATAGTTATCTTGTATGAGTGCCAAAGCACACTGATCGGATTTTCCCCATCGTTGATATCTCCCTACAGCTTCCATGTCCTCCAGCTACTGCGATAACGCTGATCCCCATTTACCCAGCCGTCAAGAAGCCCTGCCCATCTCCCACTACCCTCTATGATGGTCAGCATCATCACCAGCGTCTCCACCACCCTGCTGTGTGCTGTCATCTTCTAATCCGGGGAATCCTGATTGTGCTACTACTCAAGAGATGGTGCTCTCGGCACAGAAACTGGGATACTTTGGCTCAGTATGTATCAGGACTCTAACACTACAGGCATATGGTTCATGTCTGTTCAGTAGCATTATCAGCTCTTGTGTTCATTTGGTTTTGCGTAAAAAAAGATGAACAAAATGGATGCCACGAGACCTGTCCTGTCTGCAGGTCTAAATCATCCAAAAACAGCCTACAGGTTACTTGCCTGGCTACCCAAACTCCTTGCTCGAGCCGAACGCTATGCCACACCCACTGAAGTTAGTTTCTTCTCCGCAATGAATCTGGATCTCAGTACCCCCCCCCCCCCCCCCCCCCCGACAAATTCTAGAATGGAAATCTGGCCAGGGCCAGAACACATGTGAGTTAAGCACCGTTGTGAAAAATTCATCATTGGCTTTGATACTCTGATTAGAGATGATCCTGTTGCTGTTGACTTTGTTTTGTACAAAACCTCTCATTTTGATGTCATCAGAAATTACTTCAATGATGGCAGTCTGAGACTGAAGTACAGTTGAAGTAGGAAGTTTATATACAGCTTAGCCAAATACATTAAAACTCAGTTTATCACAATTCCTGACATTTAATTCTAATTTCCTGTCTTAGGTCAGTTAGGATCACCGCTTTGATGTCCTTTGTTTTAAATTTATTGATTATTGTTTATTTTTATTTTTTTGCCTTGTTATTTGCTGTTTTCTTCTGTCTTTTCCTTTTTTCTCTTTAGTTCATTCTCTTGGTTGATGGTGAATTGGGGTTTCTTGGGGAATGGAATTCATTGTATTTTATTATTTTTTTCTTCCGGGGGGAGGGGTCTCAAATGGTTGAAAATGTAAAAAAAAATTATGATAATTAAAGGATCACCACTTTATTTTAAGAATATGAAATGTCAAAATAATAGTAGAGAGTGATTTATTTCAGCTTTATTTATTTCATCACATTCCCAGTAGGTCAGAAGTTTACATACACTCAGTTAGTATTTGGTAGCATTGCCTTTAAATTGTTTAACTTGGGTCAAATGTTTCAAGTTGCCTTCCACAAGCTTCCCACAATAAGTTGGATGAATTTTGGCCCATTCCTCCTGACAGAGCTGGTGTAACTGAGTCAGGTTTTTAGGCCTCCTTGCTCGCACACACTTTTTCAGTTCTGCCCACAAATGTTCTATAGGATTGAGGTCAGGGCTTTGTGATGGCCACTCCAATACCTTGACTTTGTTGTCCTTAAGCCATTTTGCCACAACTTTGGAAGTATGCTTGGGGTCATTGTCCATTTGGAAGACCCATTTGCGACCAAGCTTTAACTTCCTCACTGATGTCTTGAGATGTTGCTTCAATATATCCACATCATTTTCTATCCTCATGATGCCATCTATTTTGTGAAGTGAACCAGTCCCTCCTGCAGCAAAGCACCCCCACAACATGATGCTGCCACCCCCGTGCTTCACGGTTGGGATGGTGTTTTTCGGCTTGCAAGCCTCCCCCTTTATCCTCCAAACATAACGATGGTCATGATGGCCAAATGGCTGTATTTTTGTTTTATCAGACCAGAGGACATTTCTCCAAAAAGTGCGATCTTTGTCCCCATGTGCAGTTGCAAACCGTAGTCTGGCTTTTTTTAATGGCGGTTTTGGAGCAGTGGCTTCTTCCTTGCTGAGCGGCCTTTCAGGTTATGTCGATATAGGACTCGTTTTACTGTGGATAGAGATACTTTTGTACCTGTTTCCTCCAGCATCTTCACAAGGTCCTTTGCTGCTGTTCTGGGATTGATCTGCACTTTTCGCATCAAAGTACGTTCATCTCTTGAAGACAGAACGCGTCTCCTTCCTGAGCGGTATGATGGCTGCGTGGTCCCATGGTGTTTATACTTGCGTACTACTGTTTGTACAGATGAACGTGGTACCTTCAGGTGTTTGGAAATTGCATTAATGTGGAGTTGGTCCCCCTTTTGCTGCTATAACAGCCTCCACTCTTCTGGGAAGTCTTTCCACAAAATGTTTGAACATTGCTGCCGGGTCTTGCTTCCATTTAGCCACAAGAGCATTAGTGAGGTTGGGAACTGATGTTGGACAATTAGGCCTGGCTGGCAGTTGGCGTTCCAATTCATCCCAAAGGTGTTCGATGGGGTTGAGGTCAGGGCTCTTCCCCAAACTGTTGCCACAAAGTTGGAAGCACAGAATCGTCTAGAATGTCATTGCATGCTATAGCGTTAAGATTTCCCTTTTTTTAAATGTTATTTCACCTTTATTTAACCAGGTAGGCTAGTTTGAGAACAAGTTCTCATTTACAACTGCGACCTGGCCAAGATAAAGCAAAGCAGTGCAACACAAACAACAACACAGAGTTGCACATGGAATAAACAAACATACAGTCAACAATGCAATAGAAAAAGTCTATATACAGTGTGTGCAAACGAGGTAGGATAACGGAGGTAAGGCAATAAATAGGCCATAGTGGCGAAATAATTACAATATAGCAATTAAACACTGGAGTGATAGATGTGCAGAAGATGAGTGTGCAAGAATAGATACTGGGGTGCAATGGAGCATACAGGTCGCAGTGGTGGGTAGTATATGGGGCTTTGGTGATGACAAAACAGATGGCACTGTGATTGACTGCATCTAATTTGCTGAGTAGAGGCTATTTTGTAAATGACATCGCCGAAGTCAAGGATCGGTAGGATAGTCAGTTTTACGAGGGTATGTTTGGCAGCATGAGTGAAGGATGCTTTGTTGCGAAATAGGAAGCCGATTGTAGATTTAATTTTGAATTGAAGATGCTTAATGTGAGTCTGGAAGGAGAGTTTACAGTCTAACCAGACACCTAGGTATTTGTAGTTGTCCACATATTCTAAGTCAGAACCGTCCAGAGTAGTGATGCTGGACGGGTGGGCAGGTGTGGACAGCGATCGGTTGAAGAGCATGCATTTAGTTTTGCTTGCATCTAAGAGCAGTTGGAGGCCATGGAAGGAGAGTTGTATGGCATTGAAGCTCGTCTGGAGATTAGTTAACACAGTGTCCAAAGAAGGGCCAGACGTATACCGAATGGTGTTGTCTGCGTAGGGGTGGATCAGAGAATCACCAGCAGCAAGAATGACATCCTTGATGTATACAGAGAAAAGAGTCGGCCCGAGGATTGAACCCTGTGGCAACCCCATAGAGACTGCCAGAGGTCCGGACAACAGGCCCTCCGATTTGACACACTGAACTCTGTCTGAGAAGTAGTTGGTGTACCAGGCGAGGCAGTCATTTGAGAAACCAAGGCTGTTGAGTCTGCCGATAAGAATGTGATGATTGACAGAGTCGAAAGCCTTGGCCAGGTCAATGAATACAGCTGCACAGTATTGGAACTAGGGGGCCTAGCCCGAATCATGAAAAACAGCCCCAGACCATTATTCCTCCTCCACCAACTACGCATTGGGGCAGGTAGCATTGGCTTGGCAGATGGTTATTTTAGGATTGTGTGCTGCTGCTCGGCCTTGAAGCTCCCGACGAACAGCTCTTGTGCTGACATTGTTTCCAGAAGCAGTTTGGAGCTCCGTATTGAGAATTGCAACTGAGGACAGACTATTTATGTGCTACGCGCTTCAATACTCGGCGATTCCATTTTGTGAGCTTGTGTGACCTACCACTTCGCTCACAAACGTTTCCACTTCACAATAACAGCACTTACAGTTGCACTACCAGAACAGAAATTTGACAAACTGACTTGTTGGAAAGGTGGAATCCTATGACAGTGCCACGTTAAATCACTGAGCTCTACAGTAAGGCCATTCTACTGCCAATGTTTGTCTATGGAGACTGCATGGCTGTGTGCTCGATTTTATACACCTGTCAGCAACAGATATGGCTGAAATAGCCAAATACACTCATTTGAAAGGGTGTCCACATTCAGTGCATTCTGAAAATATTCAGACCCATTGATGGTTTCCACATTTTGTTACGTTACACCCTTATTCTAAAATTGATTAAATCATTTTTCCCTCATCAATCTAAACAATACTCCATAATGACAAAACTAAAACAGGGTTTTAGAAATTTTTGCAAATGTATCAAAGATAAACTGAAATATCACATTTGCATAAGTATTCAGACCGTTTACTCAGTACTCGAGTCTTCTTGGGTATGACACTACAAGCTTGGCACATCTGTATTTGGGGAGTTTCTCCCATTCTTCTCTGCAGATCATCTCATGCTCTGTCAAGTTGGATGGGGAGCGATGCTGCATAACTATTTTCTGGTCTCTCCAGAGATGTTCGATCTGATATAAGTCCAGGCTCTGGCTGGGCCACTCAAGGACATTCAGAGACTTGTCCCGAACCCACTCCTGCGTTGTCTTGGCTGTGTGCTTAGGGTCGTTGTCCTGTTGGAAGGTGTACCTTCACCCCAGTCTAAGGTTCTGAGCGCTCTGGAGCAAGTTTTCATCAAGGATATCTCTGTACTTTGCTCTGTTCATCTTTTCCTCGATCCTGACTAGTCTCCCAGTCCCTGCCACTGAAAAACATCCCCACAGCATGATACTGTCACCACCTTGATTCAACGTAGGGATGGTGCCAGGTTCTCTCCAGACGTGACGCTTGGCATTCAGACCAAAGAGTTCAATATTGGTTTCGTCAGAACAGAGAATCTTGTTTCTCAGGATCTGAGAGTCTTTAGGGGCCTTTCGGCAAACTCCAAGTAGACTGTCATTTCTCTTTTACTGAGGAGTGACTTCCGTCTGGCACTCTACCATAAAGGCCTGATTGGTGGAGTGCTGCAGAGATGGTTGTCCATCTGGAAGGTTCTCCCATCTCCACAGAGGAACCCTAGAGCTCTGTCAGAGTGACCATCGGGTTCTTGGTCACCTCCCTGACCAAGGCCCTTCTCCCGCGATTGCTTAGTTTGGCCTGGCGGCAGGCTCTAGGAAAAGTCTTGGTGGTTTCAAACTTCTTCCATTTAAGAATGATGGAGGCCACTGTGTTCTTGGGGACCTTCAATGCTGCAGACATTTTTTGGTACCCTTCTCCAGATCTGTGCCTCGACAAAATCCTGTCTCTGAGCTCTACGGACAATTCCTTCAACCTCATGGCTTGGTTTTTTGCTCTGACATGCACTGTCAACTCTGGGACCTTATATAGACAGGTGTGTGCCTTTCCAAATCATGTCCAATCGCTTGAATTTACCACAGGTGGACTCCAATCAAGATGATCAACGGAAACAGGATGCAGATGAGCTCAATTTTGAGTCCCAAAGCAAAGGGTCTGAATACTTACGTAAATAAGGTATGTTTTTTTTGTTTTTTTTATCCATTTTAGAATAAGGCTGTAATGTAACAAAATGTGGGAAAAGTCAAGGGGTCTGAATACTTTCCAAAGGCACTGTATATATATATATAAATATATATATGTGTATATATATATATTTGCATTCAAGTTGAGCTGCATCACTCAAGCTTGTCAACATCTTTGGTGAAATCAAGAATAAACTGAGGCCTACATTTTGCAATGTACAAATTATTATAATTATTTTCCGACCCCACTGCCATTCGCTCCGACAAACATCAACCCACAGCTGAATCTATTTGCCTACCCCTGACGTATGTGTTAATTCAGTCATAAAGTATGTTTATATCAACTGTGCCAAAAGTGTGGTGAAGCAGCCCTGTCGTTTGTGAGCCTTTACGTCTCTATTCTTAGCTGTTGTTTTCCTGTTAATTCTGTTGTCCTGCAAACATGGCCTGTACAGCTTTTCTTATTCTAGGTTGAAGATACCCATTAACTTCAACCTATATGTAAATAAGGAGGTGAGAAACTTAAAAGGCAGGTTTGCTATTTAGAATGCACTGGGTATAGTAGGAGGTGATACTGGGAGCAGGTGTTCCGTCCGGTAAGAGGGCAGGAATCCAGTTAGAGCGTTTGAGCTCCCATTTCCTTTCCACTTTCAAGGTATCGAAGACAAATTATACAAATATTTCCCATTTCGCTGAATATACAGTACACCTGTACAAAAACATACAGTACTTTTAAATACATTATTTATCTATACATAACTAGAAAGGCATCAAATCTACATATTAACCTACATCTAGTTTCTCTCTCAACCCTGAAAACACATGCAGCTGAATGAAACTAACACCTAAGATGTTTTGGAGAGGTTGTGGTTGGCCTTACGGACAGAGACAGGAAACAGAGCAAGCAGCTAGAAAATGACAGGTTGTAGAATAGCAGCTCCAGAGTAACCAAAGGAGGTGATAGGTGGGAATGGACCCGTGGTTGCAGAAAATAAATACTTGAATTTATTGCAGATGAAGAATTTCAGGATGCATGGCTTGACGTGAAAAACAGTTGTCTGTAGCAGTAACATTCAGGATACAAAAGCTCACAAAAATGGCAGCGAGTCTAAAGTTCAGCCCCTCAACAGGGTTCCTATTGCAGCTAAGACTATGCCTAAATCATTCCATGGAGGGCCTAGTGTCTGCAGGATATTTTGTTTAACTTTCAGTTTAGACCTAGACTACCAGGTGAGGGAAGATCTTTACTAATTAGTGACATTAATTAATCAAGTGAAGAGAGGAGCGAAAACCCACAGACACTCAGCCTTCTGTGGAATGAGTTTGACACGTGATCTAGTCAATGACTTTGAACCAAAGTTGAATAGACGTCTGTGCCCAGTGGGGATTTTGTCACAGCCTTTATTTATTTTTTTACAATCGGCAGCTGTTTAATCAGCTTCTTTATATGCCACACCTGTCAGGTGGATGGATTATCTTGGCAAAGGAGAAATGCTCACTAACAGGGATGAAAACAAATTTGTACACAACATTTTAGATAAATAAGCTATTTGTGGGTATCGAACAATTCGGGGATATTTTATTTCAGCTCATGAAACATGGGACCAACGCTTTACAATGAGTTTATATTTATTTCAGTATAGTTGTAGTAATAATGAAACTAATTCAGTGAGCGCATAGACCTAATAACGTTGGCACTACGTACAACTGGCCTCACAACCGCAGACCACGTGTAACCACGCAGTTACACGTGTCCACATCCGTCTTCTTCACCTGTGGGTGAACCCCCCGACCAGCCACTGAGACTAGCCACCTGAAACCCATTCTGATTGGCTGGGCCTGGATCCCAATTTGGTGGGCCTATGGCCCCCTGGCCCACCCATGGATGCGCCCCTGCCCAGTCATCTGAAATCTATAGATTAGGACATTATTTAAATTGACTGATTGCCAATAAGCTGAATCAATTGACCTTAAGGCAATGAGCTCAAACACATTTATTCCATAGAGCAACAGCCCATGACGTCGTCTCTGCGACCTTTCTCTCTTCACATGGATGTATTGGATGCTTACACACGGATGATGTCATGCATGGTAAGCGCAACACTAAAATAACAGCATGGTCATAAGTGGGATGTGCGTAAAAGGCACATCAACATCCATTCGTGCCACTGATGCACGCGTGATTCCGTATGCACGCTCGTGTGGTCCTTGAAACTTGGAGCATCCCATTCAGTGCACATCAGGCTTTGTGAAACATATCAGGCGACAATAAATAATACAGAGTAGGCTACTCGGTGGTTTGAATTGTGATACCGCTGACCGTTACCAATGAGCCGCAGCAGACTCCAACAATGAGAACAGTGAAAGAACAAGCGGGATCGAGTACAAGAATACTTGGACGAACCCTCGATTGTTATTTTTTTTTTGGGGGGGGGGCGTTTACTAAATCGTCGCCCAAACGACCACAACATGAAGAAAAGACCTGCGAATTCGGTTTGTTGGGGAATTTGTTATTTCACGAGTGTGGAAAGCACTCTTGTGCGCCCGCCCATCAATTCCAAGTAGATATATTTCAAAAAGGCTTGAAGGCTTGTTGTAGCTAATGTGATATTTTTGCATGTCTGTCTGTGAATTTTCAGCACTTAGTTTGATTCCTTGGTATTTTAATTATATTAATTTGAACCTCTTTTATATACATTTGTGAATACATTTTAGTTTAATGATCTATAGGCTAGTGTTTTTCCATACATGTCTGCATGTGCACCATATGCCTGGATTTCCCTGTGTTTTCATTACTTGCATGACTTGTCATTAGAGCCTATACTTTAACACAGGGAGCAGTACAGGTCAGTCATCTCTATTCCCTTTCTCTCCTTTTTATCATCAGACTCTCTACTTTTATTTATTTTCTCTTTCTCTGTCTCTATCCACCTCCCTTTTTTAATGTTTCTTCTCTCCCCTCCGACCAGTGTGTATATGCAGACGGAGTGTTCTCCATCTAGAGGAGAGCCCCCTGGACTTCTCTAGCCATTAAGGCCTCTGTCTGTTTCATTATGCATCATCCCTTTGTCCTTCTCCTTACTGCTCTCTGTGGCTGTGATGTGCTGGCCCTCTCTAGGCTGGGCTCTATTAATACACGTAGTGGTGTGTGTGTGTGTGTGTGTGTGTGTGTGTGTGTGTGTGTGTGTGTGTGTGTGTGTGTGTGTGTGTGTGTGTGTGTGTGTGTGTCACAGCATACCTCTGCTCACTGGCTCCTCTCAGACCCCATCTGTGCTTCCCACTCGTTCCCAACGTTCAGGACCACAGGACGGGCTCCTGGGATCAAGTGGATCAGATCATCGGAAAATAACACATGCTGATGCCACAGTGTGTTTTAGTGTGTTTCATTCATTTCAGTTTTGTCAGTGATGTGTACTCTGAGGAACTTAAAGCTTTCCACCTCCTACACTGCGGCCCCGAAGCTGGTTGAGAGAATGCCAAGAGTGTGCAAAGCTTTCATCAAGGCAAAGGGTGGCTACTTTGAAGAATCTTTAGCACTTTTTGGTTACTACCTGATTCAATATGTGTTATTTCATAGTTTTGATGTCTTCACTATTATTCTACAATGTAGAAAATAGTAAACATAAATAAAAACCCTTGAATGAGTAGGTGTCCAAAGTTTTGACTGGTACTGTATGTGATGTATAGACATCATGGACAGTATCTGGATAGAATATATAGTATATATCTGTAGAATACGCGGATAGATTAGTATTTGCAAGGAATGAAAGGAAGGTTTTCAATTGTTGTTTTTAATTATTACAATCTTCAAACAGAGTAAAAATCATCATTTTTGGAGAGAATATTCTGCCTTCTTTCATGTTCTAAGATTTAAACTGTTTTAATAAGTTTAACTCAAGCAACCAAAAGCAGGAAACCCATAACAAGAAACATTTATGTAATTTCTGTACAAAGAATGTCTGTTGTTTCCACTCGTAATTAAGTATTATAGAAGTGGTTAAAGTACCTAAAGACTGTACTTTTTTTAGCCCAGTGACAGTACAGGGTTGTAGCAAAACAATTCGCAGCGGAAAACGAAAACAAAAGTTTCTGATTGAACATGTTCTGGTGGTCCCTCTACATTTTTTACAACCCTGGATGGATTGAACTGAAGTTAGACATGTGACACTGAACAGAAGCAACATGTCCACTGGAGGGAATTCTCTCCTCACATTCAAATTCTGATGCAAAGCGTGAGAAGAGATATGAGCTGAGTTTGATTAACATTGAGAAAAATCGACATCTGAAAGGTGAATAACATGAACACAACATGATGTAACTTTGATATGCTTTTTTAACATGCCTGTAGTAATGTGAATGCAATAAAGGTCATTTACAGTTGGATATGTTGTTGTGGCTCTATAACAATGCAATCCATCTAAACTCTCCACTCACCATATTGTATGTCTAACACAATAAACCATTGAAATTATAATAACATATATAGAGAATTTGATTCAGTAAAGAAATGTAAATTAGATTGTGTATAGTGTTCAGTAATACAGCGGTTCTTAACCAGGGGTACTAGGAACCATAGAGGTACTTGGCCTATCCACAGCAGGAAGTTAAGAATACACATTAGACCATAGGCTTACTGGTAAATTGCATGAGGGGGTACTTCGGGGGTACTCAAGGCAGAGCAAAATTCAATTAGTGGTACAGTAACTGAAAAAGGTTGGGAACCACTGCACTAATACATGCAGGTGTGGTTGACTGTGAGGGACTGTGATGTCAGATGTATCCTATTTCCTGTTCTTTATAAGTAGATGTCAGACAGAGACAGACTGTAGTACACAGCCAGCTGGGGTAATGGTGATGTCACTGCTGAGGAGTTTTCTGTTGTTCTACTTCTCATTCAACAAATTGACCACAGCAGCAGGTAAGGCAAGCTGTTTCTTCCCACCAATCAAGGTTGATTCTGTGTTAAATCATCAGTATGGTACATATATATCTTTGATTCTAACAACCATGGTTTCTCTTAATTCCCTGTCTTTTCTATAGAAGCCATTCTCTGGGTGAAGACGGGGGAGAAGTTTACCATGAAGTGCTCCACCACTCTTAAAGACCAGGATGGAATGTACCTGTATGTTGGGCTGGACAGGGACAGGGAGGTGCTGTATTACTACCAGCGTGACTCCAAACTGACCCCCAGGAGACCTTACTGGGACAGAGTGAAGACTGAGGGACCTGTGGACCAACTGACCATCACCGTCAGTAACCTGACCATAGAGGACACAGGTGTCTACTGGTGTGTTTACACAAAATTCAATGGAACCACGTATGAAAATTACATCAACCAAGGAAGAGGCTCCAATCTGGTCGTGGTGAAAGGTAGATGTATTGTTACACTCTAGGGGTTGTGATATGTTTTACTCTTCTCATGAATGAACAGTCAATTTCACATGTAGAAACAATGTGTGTAATCTAGAATCCAGACTAGTGTTTCTCAGTCTATGGTTCATGGACTGGCAGCGGTCCCTGCGGTGTTTCAGACCAATTTAGCCAACTCTCAAGTGTTAGTTTCAATCTAAACAACCACATAGCCTGCTGGTCCCGATACCAAAAAGCTGAGAAACATTGTTCTTCAGTGGCTTTTCTTTTGTACAATTCTGTCTCTGATAGTTATTTTGTGTGAGTGCCGTGGCATACTGATTAGATTTTCCCGTTTGGTGATGTCTTCCGTAGACGATGCCCTCCAGCTGCCATGCCCCACAGCTATTGCAGTAACACTGACCCCCTTTCACCCAGCCAACGAGAAGTCGTGCCCATCTGGCGCGGAAAACATCATCATCATCACCAGCATCTTGACCACCCTGATGTGTGCCGTCATCTTATTCGCCTGGGTCGCTCCATGGGTGAGTGTGCTGAAGGTTGCCCAGGTGATGGGGCGATGACGTATATCTGTCAAAACATTGTCCTTTATTAACAAGTTGTCCTAGTCCTACTAAACACTTTGGGAGCATATTACCAGTACGCAGATCTACATTTTGTTCTAAACTCTCAAAACACAATGTTCTTTCCAATGCCGGTCATTGTCGTCCAAGTATAATTTAACATGGTTGAATTAGACAATATAATTGATTGCTTGTAGAGCATCAGAAGATATGAATGAAGCAACGTTCCTGTTCCACAGGTGAAGAGGTGCTGTAACCAGGGAGGATACACACCCCAGGCCTTTCCTGACTCGGTCTATGAAGACATGGCCAGGAATCCCATTTATCCACCAGACACACAGCAGGTAGAATCGTACTCCTATTCTGTGTCTACCAAAGGAGGAAGTAGGGCCACTGTGTAGCTTCTTCGAATGCTTTCTCTGAATATTGCTTCGTTGCTTTCTCAGAATTGAAAAACCTGTTCTGCTGTATTTCACAGTTCTAGCCTCAATGCAAGTCTTAGTGGTAAATTGTTTGTGTGCGTGCGTGCGTGCGTATGTGTGTTGCGCCATACCATGCTTATGTGTGTGAATAAAATCTCTATATGGACAGTATTCATATTTCAACAGAAGAGTGAACAGCCAATGTTATATTCCAGTTCTTCCACATGCGACGCACACACACCAATAAAGCACTTTTCTTCGAATGAAATGTTGCTAAAAGTAGTTATGGAAGAAGTGGAAAGTACTCGATCAACGTGAGTTGAGGTGAAACCCAAAAATATGCTCCTCATTGAAAAGGAAAAGGCTCAATGCTTGCTCATCATTTTAACTATTAAAAGATTCTGTTAAGTCATTAGGTGATTTGAAAATCATCTGAAAACTAAACATCCCAATAAATAAGAGACAGCAACCATAGTGCTTTACATTTTGCCCCTGAACGTTGGATTTTGGTGCAGATCTTTTGTGAATGTTCAGAATTGATCAAAGGGCCAGTCTAAATTACTAAACGGGACGGATCTGGCGCGTGGGCCGCCAGGTGAATATCCCTGTTTTAGTCCATAAGGTGTACAGTTGATAGCGATGGAGGCCTCCCTATAACTTTTTTCAATACATCAGGTCATAAGATTTATATTGGTTTTAGTTCTAAACAATGCTGTAGGCTGTGTTTTTCTCTAGTGTTTTTAGGTCACTGGACCACTCATCAAGCTGTTCCTGTGCATGTTGTCTTCCACAAAGCCAAAAGAGCTTCAACGTTAAAATGAGAACAGTTTGTTAAGACTTTTATTATATTTGATCATAGGTACAAATATTTTAGCTGCTTAAACTTTCAGGCACATCAGGATATAAGCCATTTTTACATTACATTTGATTATTCTATGGTTTTAGTTGAGATAGCTAGTAGGTTAAATCATAATGGTATGAGTACATTGTTTTCATGCTGATACAGTGTAATGAGTGTGTCTTATGGATGGAAAAACAATGATTCATTTTTACTAAGTGACGTAGTATTTGTCTTACACTAGGAGTCCCTGTTTTTTTACTTATGTTTCAACTTCCTAACAGCAATTTTCACTTTAAATAGCTGTAAATGTGTATTGGATCTTTATAAAGGAAGAAAAATATTCTCACCGTTTGCCTTTTAATCAAAAATATTGACACATAATTGATAGTCATGTGATATTCAACTTGTGTATTCATGTTTATGTTGTATTTGTATGTATAAAGCATTGGTGATGTTCAGCTATATTGCTTACAGTATTTTGTATGTTTAGAAAGCTTTCTAAATGAATTCAGACAGGAAACTAGAGTGTTTGTATCAGCTGATATTGAACCAATTAGATTCCCTCTACCGTAATATGGCAGTCTATTTAGTTAACCAGGTAATGCACATCCTTTCATTATGTCTGCTGCACGCAAGCTATCCACTGGTGTTCTTGGTGACATGCTATGCTGTAACATGCGGTACTCGCCCTGCATGTCTGCTTTCCCACCACCCACCCCAGACTCCACCTGTTTGGGCACTGCTTTTGTTTCAGTCAGGGGGATTGGTATAGCATACCTGGCTCACTGTTTGTTATTATGTTATCATTATGCATGCTCTGGCAGTGAGCTACCCCGAAGGAGCAGAGCCTAACGCCAAGAGTAACATATTGAATGTATTGTAATCTTTTCTAATAAATGGTTAAGCAAATATGTGACGTTTCCGGTCTGAACCACTTTTAATGTCCAATTTACGTTTCAGTATACATGAGCCGCATCATGAAGTTGTTTTGACACTACATTCTACAATCATATCCAAAATCATAACCATAAGTCAAGTACGATATAAATATCAAACAGACCCATGTAAGCGAGACCTCAGTGTGCTGCTGGTGACAGGGATTTCTGATGTGGTGACAGCAGACACATGCAAAACCATACCCAACACCCCAGGGTAACATAGTGCTTCTGTTGAACACGCCCACCATTTTCAAAAACCAACCACAGTGAGTGAATAACTCAATTCCAAGGCCCTCCAAAACAACCAAACACACAGAGCATGACCTGCATGACATATGAATATAGAACACAGGCTGTATCCCTATTCACACACTCTACGACTTTGTCTAAATCTCATTCTTAAATCAGAACGCTCAAGGCCTAAGTGGTACTCTTCTGATTTAAAAATGTCTTTAAAAAAAATTGTGCATGTTTTATAACTCATAGTTATAATAGCATAGCATGAAAATGCACACATACAGAATGTTGCTTTTTGGCAAAATTGAGTTTTTATTTTGGGGTTATTTACATAAAATGATATAATTGGCCATGGTGATGTTACAGTTGGTGGTATCAACTTGTAAAACAGTTATTTCCAATGGAAGCAGCTCAGTTGTCGTCCTCTCTGAAGATCCCAGAGGAACACGTTATGATCCTCCAGAGGCGGCTGAAGATCTTCCTAATGGCGTTCTTTTTCTTCTTTGGCTATTTGCCTCCAGCTCCGTCCTCTACAAACAATGAAATAGAGTTGAGTGTTGCAACAATTTGCGATGTTGATTTACTTACTGTACATTGCCTAAATCACTGTTTTGACGCAGAAGTCAAACATTTCAAAAGCATGTCTGTTGTATTAGATTCAATAGAGATGGGTTGTGAGACCACCACTAACATAAATGATTGGGTTACGGCCTTCAGCAGGCACTCGGTGTTCTGAAAACAGACAGACGAGAGCTCTGTAAGAGTAGGAATAACGACACAATCTTTACTGTAGCTGTTTCACAAAACATACCACAGACATCCAAAGAAAATAATTGCTGCTCATTTGTAATATACATTTGTGATATGATATGACTTTGGACACGGTCGAGGGCCAGGTATAAATCATAGCCTCCTGTTTCTGCACCTCTTGCAGGGGGAGGACATCTTTGTTACGGTTGTCCTCGCTGTTGGTGTTGCTCAGAGTGAGTTGCTCAGATTTAATTTCCAGTCACATTACTCCTTGGTGAATAGTGCCTAGCTGGGTGAGGTCTGCATTCTCTGTGGAATCCTTCTGCAAACAGACAGACATACCGTATGTAACTAATCGGAACCTAGTAGCAGTTTTACAAAACATATCAAAGTCATTTCTACATTGTCAAGTTGTCTAAAATGATACACATAAGCTGCAGGGATGCTTGGAATTTCAGTCACAGACTATCATAATAATAGGCCTTTTCAGATGGCTCTTATTTCTTACCTCAGTGTTCACCTCCTCGTTTGCAACCTATGGTGTCACCAGAAGATGCTTGTGAAGGCTGAGGAAATCTACCTCTGGCTTTCCAACAGGGGGGCTGATGCTCCTTAAACTTCCTGACAGCAGCGTCGCTGCTGAACCCCTAACAAGAACAACAGACATTGTTAAGTGAAGTCAACCAAGACCTCTCTGGTATGTCTGGAGTAGATGGCAGCAGGATCAAGATAATACACTACATGACCAAAAGTATGTAGACACCTGATAGTCGAACATCTCATTCCAAAATCATGGGCATTAATATGGAGTTGGTCCCCCTTTTGCTGCCATAACAGCCTCCACTCTTCTGGGAAGGCTTTCCACTAGATGTTGGAAAAATGCTGCGGGGACTTGCTTTCCCGCAGCATATTTGGGGAGTTTCTCCCATTAATCTCTGCAGATCCTCTCAAGCTCGGTCAGGTTGGATGGGGAGTGTTGCTGCACAGCTATTTTCTGGTCTCTCCAGATATTTTCGTTCAGGTTCAAGTCCGGGCTCTGGCTGGGCCACTCAAGGATATTCAGAGACTGGTCTCCAAGCCACTCCTGCGTTGTCTTGGCTGTGTGCTTAGGGTCATTGTCCTATTGGAAGGTGCACCGTCGCCCCAGTCTAAGGTCCTGAGCACCCTGGAACAAGTTTTCATCAAGGATCTCTCGGTACTTTGCTCTGTTCATCTTTGCCTCGATCCTGACTAGTCTCACAGTCCCTGCCACTGAAAAACATCCCCAAGGCATGATGCTGTCACCACCTTGCTTCACTGTAGGGACGGTGCCAATTTTCCTCCAGGCGTAACGCTCGGCATTCAGGCCAAAGAGTGTCATCTTGGTTTCATCAGACCAGAGAATCTTGTTTCTCAGGATCTGGGAGTCTTTAGGTGCCTTTTGGCAAACTCCAAGCGGGCTGTCATGTGCCTTTTACTGAGGAGTGGCTTCCGTCTGGCACTCTACCATAAAGGCCTGATCGGTGGAGTTCTGCAGAGATGGTTGTCCTTCTGGAAGGTTCTCCCATCTCCACAGAGGAACTCTAGAGCTCTAGGAAAAGTCTTGGTGGTTTCAAACTTCTTCCATCTAAGAATGATGGAGGCCACTGTGTTCTTGGGGACCTTCAATGCTGCTGATATTTTTTGGTACCCTTCCCCAGATCTGTGCCTCGACACAATCCTCTCGAAGCTCTACGGACAATTCCTTTGACCTCAAGGCTTGGTTTTTGCTCTGACATGCACTGTCAACTATGGGTTGACAGTGGTCCAATGAAGTTGTAGAAACATCTCAAGGACGATCAATTTTTTTATTTATTTATTTTTTATTTCACCTTTATTTAACCAGGTAGGCAAGTTGAGAACAAGTTCTCATTAACAATTGCGACCTGGCCAAGATAAAGCAAAGCAGTTCGACAACATACAACAACACAGAGTTACACATGGAATAAAACAACATACAATCAATGAATGATGCAGTAGAATTTTTTTTTTTAAATAAGACTATATACAATGTGAGCAAATGATGTGAGATAAGGGAGGTAAAGGCAAAAAATGCCATGGTGGCAACGTAAATAAAGTATAGCAAGAAAAACACTGGAATGGTAGATTTGTAGTTTGAAGAAAGTTCAAAGTTAAAATATAAATAATATGGTGCAAAGGAGCAAAATAAATAAAATAAATAAATACAGTAGGGGAAGAGGTAGTAGTTTTGGCTAAATTATAGATGGGCTATGTATAGGTGCAGTGATCTGTGAGCTGCTCTGACAGCTGGTGCTTAAAGCTAGTGAGGGAGATAAGTGTTTCCAGTTTCATAGATTTTTGTAGTTCGTTCCAGTCATTGGCAGCAGAGAACTGGAATCAATGGAAACAGGATGTATCCAAGCTCAATTTTGAGTCTCATAGCAAAGGATCTGAATACTTATGTAAATAAGGTATCTGTTTTTTATTTTTATTTAATACATATGCAAAAATCCTTGTTTTGCTTTAACATTATGGGTAATTATGTATAGATTGCTGAGGATTATTTATTTAATCAATTTTAGAATAAGGCTGTAATGTAACAAAATGTGGGAAAAGTCAAGGGGTCTGAATACTTTCCAAAGGCACTGTATATGTGTGTGTGTATATATATATATATATGCATTCAAGTTGAGCTGCATCACTGAAGCTTGTAAACATCTTTGGTGAAATCAAGATTAAACTGAGACCTAAGTTGTGCAATGTACAAATTATAATAACAATCGCCCCGCAGCTGAATCTATTTGCCTACCCCTGACGTATGTGTTATTTCAGTCATAAAGTATGTTTATATCAACTGTGTGAAAAGTGTGGTGAAGCAGCCCTGTCGTTTGTGAGCCTTTACGTCTCTATTCTTAGCTGTTGTTTTCCTGTTAATTCTGTTGTCTTGCAAACATGGCCTGTACAGCTTTTCTTATTATAGGTTGAAGATACCCATTAACTTCAACCTATATGTAAGTAAGGAGGTGAGAAACTTAAAAGGCAGGTTTGCTATTTAGAATGCACTGGGTATAGTAGGAGGTGATACTGGGAGCAGGTGTTCCGTCCGGTAAGAGGGCAGGAATCCAGTTAGAGTTTGAGCTCCCATTTCCTTTCCACTTTTAAGGTATCAAAGAAAATTATACAAACAAATATTTCCCATTCTGCTGAATATACAGTACACCTGCACAAAAACATACAGTACTTATGAATATATTTATCTATACATAACTAGAAATGCATCAAATCTACATATTAACCTACATCAAGTCTCTCAATCCTGAAAACACATGCAGCTGAGTGAAACTCGGGCCTAAGATGTTTTGGAGAGATTGTGGTTGGCCTTACGGACAGAGAAACAGGAAACAGAGCAAGCAGCTACAAAATGACAGGTTGTAGAATAGCAGATCCAGAGTAACCAAGGGAGGTGATAGGTGGGAATGAACCCGTGGTTGCAAAAAATAAATACTTGAATTTATTGCAGATGAAGAATTTCAGGATGCATGGCTTGACGTGAAAAACAGTTGTCCGTAGCAGTAACATTCAGGATACAAAAACTCACAAAAATGACAGTGAATCTAAAGTTCAGCCCCTCAACAGGGTTCCTATTGCAGCTAAGACTATGCCTAAATCATTCCATGGAGGGCCTAGTGTCTGCAGGATATTTTTGTTTTTTACTTTTAGTTTAGACCTAGACTACTAGGTGAGGAAGGTTCTTTACTAATTAGTGAAGAAAATTTATCAGGTGAAGAGAGGAGCGAAAACCCACAGATACTCAGCCTTCTGTGGAATGAGTTTGACACGTGATCTAGTCAAGGGGGGTCCCAAACTCAACCCTGGGTCCCCCCACAGACGTTTTTTTTTTTGTTTCCCTAACACTACAATGCTGATTCAAATAACCAACTCATTAAGCTTTGACTATTTGGATCAGCTGTGTAGTGTTAGGGCAAGACCGAGCTTGGGAAACCCTGAGCTAAACCAAACCTGTCTGTTTTGCCCCATAGTTGCGCTGGAGTCAGTTTTGTTGCTAAACAACCAACCCGACTACGCTAAACAGCATAACCAAAGATTACCTCTTCATCAGCTCTACAACAAACTGCTATGGAGCAAATTGTAAAATGGTGTTCAACCCTGAGCTGAGAAAAAAGGATAGCCTTTCTACCTTTGCTCCTAAGCCATTCCCATATCGATTACCAATGAGAGTGTACATTTAATTAGCTGAACTTTACTTTGTTAGTTAGACCAGGCAATACTATGAAAAACAAATTCAGTTAATTACATTCATTTGTTTAAATTACCATAATTAGTCAAGTAGACTTTAGTTTAAAAGACATAGAGCTGCATCAAGTAGAACATGATTAGAACTACTACTCAGAGACTGAACGCATGTGTGAGCTGCTTGCCAGTTACATAACTCACCACACCTGGCTTCAACCAGAGCAATCAACTTGGTAGCAAACAATTAAGGTCAGGCACACCTAAAACGGCAGCTAGCTATGCATGGCAATGGACTAGCTCACTTTATCCAAACCACACATGTATATACTTCCACACATGTATATACTTCCAAGCATTTTAGATATTAACTTCATGAATTACCTTTTAAAATGGTGATGAGGTCAGGCTAAGGCTACCTCATCGCACAGGTATGAGATGTGTTTAAAGTGATAGATGCTCTGCTGTGGCCTCTCCCTTGTAAACCAGAAAAGATATGACTGTCATTTTTCAGACAGTACCAGAAACTGTTGTAGTTAAATGTATGCTCACTAGAGGGCAGAAAAACCATGATAATGTAGGGGTATGAGGGGATGCCACTTGCCATGTTCGAGAGCATCAAATCCATGGTAAATGGTGACTGACTGATCTACAAACATTCATGAGTAGTTATTTATGATGTGAGGTGATTTGTAGATCAGTTATTAGGCAGTCCCCTGCAATGTCGAACAAGCCCAATGGTCGCATTCCCCTGCACAGACGTTGCTTGCATTAACCAATGGTTGTGTGCCGTGCCATCAACTGACAAATTGCTGGTTAGCTGATACTTAAAAAACCTATCCAGGCATTGTAAGATCTGTCAGGCGTCAGAAATGTCTAAGCATAGGAACCCAGAAATGTCTATGCATTCAATGGGATCATTTGGTATTCATGTTTGCTGTGAGTAATTTTTCTAAAAACAGCAGTCCTTTATAAATGTCACAACTTGTAAACTAAAATGCCCATTAGTAGGCCAACAGAAGCCTACCCACTGGGCATACACTGGTTGAATCAACATTGTTTCCACGTCATTTCAATGAAATGACATGCAGTAACATTCAGGATACAAAAACTCACAAAAATGACAGTGAGTCATTTTGTAAGTCGCTCTGGATAAGAGCGTCTGCTAAATGAAGTAAATGTAAATGTGAGTCAAAAGTTCAGCCCCTCAACAGGGTTCCTATTGCAGCTAAGACTATGCCTAAATCATTCCATGGAGGGCCTAGTATCTGCAGGATTATTTTTTTTAACTTTCAGTTTAGATCTATACTACCAGGTGAGGAAAGTTCTTTACTAATTAGTGAACTAAATTCATCAAGTGAAGAGAGGAGCGAAAACCCACAGATACTCAGCCTTCCATGGAATGAGTTTCACACGTGATCTAGTAGACTGGTGAGAGGAGCTATAGGAGGACAGGCTCATTGTAATGCCTGGAATGGAATAAATGGAATGGTATCAAACACAAACATCTGGAAACCACGTTTGACTCCATTCCATTAACTCCATTCCAGCCACTAAAATGAGCCCGTCCTCCTATAACTCCTTCCACCAGCCTCCTCTGCAGACCAAGTATGGGCAGCCTGGATGAAAATGTTGTTGTTTTAAAAGGTCAGAGTTGGAACTAACCATTTTAAATGAATAAGTATTGTATTTCATCAAGGTAAGTGTTTCATTTATGCTTCACAAGAGGAGCCCAAATCATGTCATGACTCCAATTCAATGTCACTACATTGGGTCATTGGACGTCCCCTTTAGCCTTGTCAGGGAAATGCCCCGACTCTTAGACGCTGCCCAAATGCTCTGTCTAATCGCAAATACGCCTCGCACGCAAAACAGGTTTGGAAACATTTGTAACTTTAATATGAATGACAACATTTTTCAAATACAAAAGAACACTTACTGTATACATTACACAGTATAGCAAAGTTGCAGCCAGCTGTGTTTTGATTAAGACCTGCTTCTGACCAGAAATGTGGAATGGAATGGTCTAATGGAAATGTGAGTGCACAGTGAGAGTATGTGTCATTCCATGGCTGAAGGCTGTTACAGCTGTGTGCAACTTTCTAAACTGCTTACAGTAAGAGTATCTTTTGATTCTTACTCACTGGTATAAAAGTTAAATTCCAAAGGTTTCCAAAACCGTATTGCGAGCTAGGATTATGAACGTTTCTAAACGTTAAAACAGAGTGTCCGGATTGTAGTTCACATAGAGCCAGTTGTGGTCCATACCTTCACCTGACAACCCAAAAGGCTATAAGCCCCCTTGGGTGCTTGAGAGCTAGTGTGGATTTAGATAAGGCCCAGACAATAGGAGCTCACCTGCCTGTTTCAAGTGAAATGTGAAACTTAAGCTATGAGTATAAAAGATTAAGCGAGTGTCTAATCTCATCCATACTAAATTCTCCTTTTTCATGTGCTATAATAAAACGTTTGGCGCTGAAGTTTTTGTCAGTGCCCTAAAGAAATGACGACATTGCATTTGGGGGAAAAACTATTTCAGTGAGACAAAGGCCAACATTTTTAGGTCTATGCGCTCACTGAATTAGTTTCATTATTACTATAACTATACTGAACAAAAATATAAACGCAACATGTAAAGCGTTGGTCCCATGTTTCCTGAGCTGAAATAAAATATCCCAAAATTGTTCCATATGCACAAAAAGCTTATTTATCTAAAATAAAACATCCCTGTTCGTGATTATTTCTCCTTTCCCAAAAAATGCAATAAAATCATCCACCTGACAGGTGTGGCAAATCAAGATGCTGATTAAACAGCATGATTATTACACAGGTACACATTGTGCTGGGGACAATAAAAGGCCACTAAAATGTGCAGTTTTGTCACACAACAATCCCACAGATGTCTGATGTTTTGACGGAGCGTGCTATTGGCATGCTGACTGCAAGAATGTCCACCAGAGCTGTTTCCAGAGAATTGAATGTGCATGTCTCTACCATAAGCCACCTCCAATGTTGTTTTAGAGAATTTGGCAGTAAGTCCAACCAGCCTCACAACCGCAACCCACGTGTAACCAATTCAGCCCAGGATCTCCAGATCTGGCTTCTTCACCTGTGGGATCATCTGAGACCAGCCACCTGGACAGCTGATGAAACAGATGAATATTTTTGTCTGTAATAAAGCCCTTTTGTGGGGTAAAACCCATTCTGATTGACTGTGCTTGGCTCCCAATTAAGTTGGCCTATGCCCTCCCAGGCCCACCCATGGCTGAGCCCCTGCCCAGTCATGTGAAATCCATAGATTAAGGTCTAATTAATTTATTTCAATTGTCTGATTTCCTTATATGAACTGTAATTCAGTAAAATTTTTGAAATTGTTGCATGTTGCGTTCATATTTTTATTCAGTAATAGAAACATCTGAGCCATTTAATATTTTACACCACAATAAAATGCAATGGATGTGTTCTAATTTACGAATAGAACCTCCTCAATCTTCCATGTAATGGTCAGTAGAGCGACATTTTGGGGACGCCAATGAGCTCAAACAAATGTATTCCGTAGGTCAACAACCTATGACGTCGTCTCTGCGACTTTTCTCTCTTCACATGGATTGATTGAATGCTTACGCACGGATGATGTCATGCATAGAAAGCGGAACACTAAAATAACAGCATGGTCATAAGTGGGACGTGCGTAAAAGGCACATCAACATCCATTCGTGCCACTGATGCGCGCGTGATTCCATATGCACGCTGGTGTGGTCTGAAACTTGGAGCATCCCATTCAGTGCACATCAAGCTTGGTGAAACATCCAGTGACAATAAATAATACAGGCTAGGCTACAATAAGTTAGAGTAGGCTACTCGATGGTTTGAATTGGGATACAACGAACGGTTACGCATGAGCCGCGGCAACAGTGAGAACAGTGAAAGGACAAGCGGGATCTAGTACAAGAATACTTGGACGAATACTCAATACATTTTTGGGGGGGAAACGTTGACTAATTGTCGCCGAAACGACCAGAACATGAAGAAAAGTCCTGCGAATTCAGGTATGTTGGGAATTTTGTTATTATTGTGGAATACACTATTGTGCGCCCACCCCTCAATTTCAAGTTGCTTTATTTCCAAGAGATCTTGAAGGCTTGTTATAGATGATGTGATATGTTTGAGTGCATGTCTGCCTACTGTGTATTTTCAGCACATGGTTTGATTCCTTTGTATTTTAATTATTTTAATTTGAACCTCTTTTATATACATTTGTGAATACGTCTTAGTTTAATGATCTATAGGCTAGTGTTTTTCCCTACATGTCTGCATGTGCACCATATGCCTGGATTTCCCTGTGTTTTCATTACTTGCATGACTTGTTATTAGAGCCTATACTTTAACACAGGGAGCAGTACAGGTCAGTCATCTCTATTCCCTTTCTCTCCTTTTTATTGAGACTCCTTTTATTTATTTTATCTTTCTGTCTCTTTTTTAATGTTTCTTCTCTCCCCTCTGACCAGTGTGTATATGCAGACGGAGTGTTCTCCATCTAGAGGAGAGCCCCCTGGACTTCTCTAGCCATTAAGGCCTCTGTCTGTTTCATTATGCATCATCCCTTTGTCCTTCTCCTTACTGCTCTCTGTGGCTGTGATGTGCTGGCCCTCTCTAGGCTGTGCTCTATTAATACACGTAGTGGTGTGTGTGTGTGTGTGTGTGTGTGTGTGTGTGTGTGTGTGTGTGTGTGTGTGTGTGTGTGTGTGTGTGTGTGTGTGTGTGCGTGCGTGCGTGCGTGCGTGCGTGTGTGTGTGTCACAGCATACCTCTGCTCACTGGCTCCTCTCAGACCCCATCTGTGCTTCCCACTCGTTCCCAACGTTCAGGACCACAGGACGGGCTCCTGGGATCAAGTGGATCAGATCATCGGAAAATAACACATGCTGATGCCACAGTGTTTTTTAGTGTGTTGGGATTCATGCTCAGATCACAGTTGGCAATACAGCACAAATGGATCAGGGACCAGGCTAAGCTTCATTAAGTCAGTGTATGACCTTTCAGAGAGAAGGAGAATGGCCTTTAAAGCAGGACCTTTTCCTATATAGCATTATCCTCAGCAGTTTATGGAGTGCTATCAGTGATTATCACTTTATGTTGGCTCCTATCTCTGTTTATCATCCCAGAGACCTGGGAGAGCTCTGATACTGATACCAACTCTCTCTTAGTGCTGGTGTTGAGACAAACCAGACAACCTGTCCCAAAACACTCACTAACCCTTCTCATTGGGCTTATCCTTTCGATGTTACATCTGTAGGTTGTTAGCAATATGGTGGAAGGTCTCCCACTACACTGCTGAAACCTATCCAGACCCTTCAGATCTGCTTATACTGATACCAGTGCTCTGTTTGTGAGGTTGAGACGAAACAGAGACCCACTCTGAAGGGAAACTCACCCAGGGGCTTTTCTGCTTCAAGCATTGCATGGATGGGTGCCTGTATTTCTGAGCTGACTCTTCATGAGTTATGATGATGCTCTGTTCTAGCGGCAATTCTGGGCTTGTGTAGTTGTCACAAGTGGAGATGTTGAGAGAAATCTCTATTTCCCATCCCTGTGGTTAG
Source organism: Salmo trutta (assembly GCF_901001165.1). Taxonomy (NCBI): domain Eukaryota; kingdom Metazoa; phylum Chordata; class Actinopteri; order Salmoniformes; family Salmonidae; genus Salmo; species Salmo trutta. The sequence goes on along the minus strand of NC_042970.1, from coordinate 67,561,709 downwards.
CGCTGCTCTATTTCCCATCCCTGTGATTAGCGCTGCTCTATTTCCCATCCCTGTGGTTAGCGCTGCTCTATTTCCCATCCCTGTGGTTAGCGCTGCTCTATTTCCCATCCCTGTGATTAGCGCTGCTCTATTTCCCATCCCTGTGATTAGCGCTGCTCTATTTCCCATCCCTGTGGTTAGCGCTGCTCTATTTCCCATCCCTGTGGTTAGCGCTGCTCTATTTCCCATCCCTGTGGTTAGCGCTGCTCTATTTCCCATCCCTGTGGTTAGCGCTGCTCTATTTCTCATCCCTGTGGTTAGCGCTGTTCTATTTCCCATCCCTGTGGTTAGCGCTGCTCTATTTCCCATCCCTGTGATTAGCGCTGCTCTATTTCCCATCCCTGTGATTAGCGCTGTTCTATTTTGCATCGCTGTGTAACAGCGGGGGGGTTCTCCTCTCTCATCTACTCTCCTCCTCAGTCTTCCATTACTAACAACCATTGGACATAGATATTATTCAATATTTTCTTCCACACAGAGGAAGACTTTTGTTTTGTGGCTGATGTCTCCTATGAAGGCAAGGCCAGGGAATCTTCATCTGGACAGAGGCCTCTGTCTGTCTGTCTGTCTGTCTGTCTGTCTGTCTGTCTGTCTGTCTGTCTGTCTGTCTGTCTGTCTGTCTGTCTGTCTGTCTGTCTGTCTGTCTGTCTGTCTGTCTGTCTGTCTGTCTGTCTGTCTGTCTGTCTGTCTGTCTGTCTGTCTGTCTGTCTGTCTGTCTGTCTGTCTGGGATACACATTGAGAACTAATGGGCTGGATGTACCTATGTTGTTGCCTATTTCCCAGTAACAAACTCCATATGAAAGCGTGGTGGGGGCTCAGCTGAGTAAATGCACTCCCCATCTCTCTCTCTCTCTGTACACGTGAGCGAACCCAGTCAGCTGCACCGTACACTGACTCCTCTCAGGATTTGTCCGCACACTGAACGGACCTCATTGTGCTAAGGAGTTGCTCAAGGGGGTGTTATGAACTTGTTACACTTGTTATTATTTGATGCTGGCCTCCATAAGGAAGTGGGTGTCAGGTCTCTAATGTGCATTAGCAGCAAGCCTTTCAAAGACTTCATAGCAAATCAAATGGTTCGGCAAAGCGTAACGTCCCCATCAGCATGATTTGTCATCACGAAAATCGTTATCCTGACCTACAGCGTTTTATACCCTAGTCTTCAGCTGAGTTAGTACTAACAGGAAAGAGAGACCCGAAATAAATGTGTTGTTTGTGCGTACGAGTTACTAATCTGTAACCGTGCTTGTGTTTGTCAATTGTTTGTGTGTGGCGTAGTCGTCCCTAATGGGGCAGCACTCCCGGTGATGTCCTTGATGTGAGGAAGTGACCCAATTATCTCAGTCCTGTGTACAGTATTTGGCCTAAGGAGGCTGCTGGCCTAGGTTTGCCCCCCCCCCCCCCCCCCCCGGCAGATGTCGCATCCGGGTCAACTGGAACCGCTAGGCATCTCTGGTTCCTGGGCACAGAGAGTTGATAGTAGGGCAGAGTCTCTCAACTCTGGTCCAGGGTACCCCCACACAGGGAGTGCAGGCTTTTGTTCAAGCCAAACACTAACTCTTGAATCAATTAATCAACGAGCCATTGACCAGTTGAATCAGGCGT